>NC_069503.1:897613957-897668957 GCF_027579735.1 Bombina bombina | reverse complement strand
TCCTTGAGGATTGGTACAAGAAGCAAGCATCCTTTAGATCTATCGTGGTCATGAACTACCCCTCTCAAACAAGGGGAAGAAATGGACCTTATTGTCTCCATCTTAAACGAGGGGACACTTTAGGTCCAGAATCGGACGAAAAGTTCCCTCCTTCTTAGGGACCACGAAAAGGTTTGAATAGTATCCCAAACCTCTCACTGCGATAGGCACTGGGACAATAACTCATAGAGAACAGATCCTGTACACACCCCAGAAAGGCTTCCCTCCTTTCTGGTCAGGAAGACAGGAGGAATCTGCCCTTGGGTGGCTGAGAATTAAAACCTATCTTGTAACCCTGAACTATGACCTCCAGGAACCATGGATCCTGTACGTCCCTGAACCAAGCAACTGAAAAGAGAGTGACATACTGCACAATCCAGAAGAGGACCGGGGACTGCCCATTCATGCAGACGTAGACTTGGCGGGCTTCTTGCTCTGCTTGTATTTATTCCAGGACTGAGCCGGCTTCCAAGAGATCTTGGTTTGCTCTGGCTTAGCGGAGGACTGTTGACATGGGCTTTATCAGAACAAAGAGAACTAAAATTGTCCATTAGATTAGTTCGTATATTCTTGCGATAGGCGGGCACCCTTGCCCCCTGTGACCGTGGAGACAATTGAATCCAGGCCTGGACCAGACAAAATCATTCCCTTAAAGGAAGGGAAGAAGTCTAGACTCAGAAGTCATTTTCGCATACCATGACTTCAGCCAGAGCCGACGGGCCTGAACAGAAAAAGATGAAGCTGTAGCATTCAAGCGAATAAACTGCCTAATAGCAGCACAGATAAAAGAATTAACAACCCTCAAGCCCGTAAATCTTTTCTGAGTAACGTCGAGGGGAACCTCCACCCCGATCAAATCCTATAAGGAGTCACACCAGAAGGTAGTTTCACCGCCGGTTGAAACAAATATCCCATATGTTGAAACATTTTTCTTAACAGAGTTTCCATCTTTTATCCATGGGCTCTTTAAACGAATAACTATCCTCAAGCGGGATAGTAGTACGTTTAGCAAGGGTGAAGATAATGCCATCCAATTTAGGGACGGAACCTCACAACTCCATTGAGAGTCCAGGACCGGGGACAATTTGTTAAAGGGAGAAGAGGAGGAAAAGGAATCCAATCCTGTCCCATTCATTCTTAATAATGTTCTCCACCTAACAGAAGCAGAGAAGTATAAGGTACCACCCTGTCCTCAAACTCTATCCAATTTAGGAATTAAAGGTTCAACAGACAATTTGGCCTCTAGAACCTCTGAATGCGCCAAAAACTTATTTTAGAAGAAAGCGCAAATTCCTAAACTAAAGTCTGGTTCCTCCATAGCTGGAGGTTTAGAGGCAGCATACTCCGACCCAGAATGTTCATACTCTGAAGTCTCAGAAAGAACTTCATCCTCGGATAACCTTCAGTTAAATCCAATAAATTATCTGATGTACTCTGGGAAGGAGTGCAATATGTAACCTTTTGCTTGCGCTTAGCAGGGCGAGGTAAAGCATTAAAGGCCGCAGACACCGCTGTCTGAACTGCGCAGTAAAGTCTGGTGAAAAAAGGCCCCCTCCAGATGGAGGATAAGCAATGCTATGGGAAAACTAGAGATATAAGAATGTAGGGTACACACCTCACTGGACAACTCCTCAGAGGTGAACGGCTCTGTGGTATTAAACATGTTTGATATTATCACATTATCAAGGCATATGGAACATAATTGAGAGGGCGGAACTAAGGCCTCCTCACCATATAAACAGGAATTACTCATCAGGAATAGAGGGAGTGCCCTCTAAAGTAACATAATCCTCCATCGCTAGTGCAATAACCGGAGAACTAGAGAAATAAAACATCTTATTTTATTCAAATAAACGGCACCCTTATACCCCAATAGCTGGGGCACTCACCACCTCCTATGACCCAGACAGAACAGAGATTTATCGCTCCTCTCTGATAGACACCTGGTCAGGAAAAAGGAAATAAATCACATAGTGCACAATGCGGGACCGTCCCTGCTATGAGAAAGTGCGCCAAGCTTGTAAGCTGCATGGCTCTCAAAGTGAAAGTGAAACCTGTATATTTCATAACAGCCTATAAGCCTATAACATCTCGCACATAAAATCAAACAAACATATAAGATTATTCACCCCTGTTCAATAATCCCCCTAAGGAGATATTAAACCTTGATTCTATACAGATAAAAGGAGTCACACTGTGACCCTGTCTTCTTGCGTTATCATACATGTATAAAATATGAAACGATCTTACCAGAATCTACGCTGTGGAACAGGAACACGGCCCTTTACGTGCGACAATTAGTAGCATTGCTTCTGACATGGACTTGAGTGAAGAAAGCAGGCAGCAAAACTTGTCAACGCCGATTGCCTATGGAGCTATTAATATGAGTCGGAATGGTTACGCAGAATGACTCTCCCTGCATCTGCGGACTCTAACTTTCATCCATGCTCTCACTGAGAGTCTGACAGGACTACTTGAAACTCCAGACCCATCTTGCAGAGTACTACCCTCCAAAAGAGACTACTCCGAAATCTTCTAACACTTCTCTGCCAGCCTCCTGTGACGAAAGGCTAAGAATGACTGGGGTTATGAGGAAGTGGGGGAGGTATTTCAGCCTTTGGCTGGGGTGTCTTTGCCCCCTCCTGGTGGCCAGGTTCAGTATTTCCCACAAGTAAGGAATGGAGCTGTGGACTCTTTTATATATATATATATATATATATATATATATATATATTTGCACACAGTACAATATATCAGCCGGATAATTGCAATGACTTGTAATGATAATCAATCTTAATTCATTAGAGATTGTTTTCTTAGTATTTTTACCTGAGCAGAGAAGTCAATCAGCTTCGGGAGCAGAACTTTTCCTCCTTCATCGCTCTTCATGAAATCCAGAAGACTTCCTGGTTAATAAAATATCCCAGGATCAGCACTGTGAACACATGATCAGCTAGTGTGACATAATATGGCCTGTTAGCCCTCACCTTTTGCCATGTACTCAGTAATAATGTATATTGGCTCTTCCTTAGAAACCACAGCATACAGCCTCACTAATTTGTCATGTTGTAGAGTCTTCATCAGATTAGCTTCTTCCATGAATGCCTGTACAGACATGGATCCTGGTTTCAATGTTTTTACAGCTATCTTTGTATTATTATTATAGAAACCTAAAAAAAAAAAATCATCATCAAGAGTGGTCCAGGAACTTTCAGCATACTAAATATTTTTAAATAAATAATTTATACTGTAATATAAGTGACAAAAAAAGAATTGATACATTTCTACAGGATAGTAATACAAATATTTCATTTTTATTTTTCTATATATTTCACATTTATTATTCTATACCAAAGCATTGCTTTTAAACCAGAATAGTATTATCATGAAATCATTTTAATTTTAGGTATTAACACCATCATTATTTACCTATTTGCATCCAGTGAATTATCCGATTTAAAAAAAAAAACCTGACAAAAACAAAGACTGTTAAATATTTAAATGTTTTGTTTAAAAAATATGAGGACAATATGATAAAATAAAACACACAAGTGTGGGGAATGCTGCATTTCCACAGAAAATGGGGTAACGAGTAATTAACTTTAATCTGCAAATCCAGATGTTAGTGTGTTGCACTTTGACAAGAATAAATCTGACTCTGAAAATTGCCAAATTCTGCTGGCAGTGAGAATATTCAGCATGTTTCATAATCAATAGTACAAACGCACATCCCTAGTAACAAGATTCCTGTATTAAAGAACAAAACTCACAGTGTGCCTTGTAGGACGTATTGCTAAATTCTCTGAATAACCATTTGGCTGGTATCTGGAGGAGTATCACTACCCAAAATTTGAATTTATTATATTAGCAAGTTGAATTTCAAAATCAATTACTATCTGCCCTGTAGTAAATCATTACTGAACATTAAGAGTGAGAAAGGTGGTAGTTATGATATGTTAGAGACGCAGATGTGTTTGTAACAAAGAACAATTGTGTGTTTTATTACAACCGTCAAGAAGTTACACTTGAATTCTATCACGTGCACACCTAAAAGAGCACTTCTTACATGTTAAAATAGGTTCCTCATTAAAAAGCTATAGCGGTTTAAACTTTATTTTGTTTTTATATTTTTAAACCAACAGAAAGTGCCTGTTTGGCAGGGAAGGACGATTCCCATATCTCTACGAACAAACACAGACAACCTCTACAAGGAACTTTACCTTTTTTATTTTTTGGCACAGGAATATCAGTTTCCCAATAATATTTTAAACTGTCATGTTTTAGATGCAGCAAAAATGTCTTTACTTTTTTTTTTTCCAGCTATATGAACATTTTTTTTTTTATTTTTTTTTTAACAGTGAAACAAGACAGGAAACAACAGAATGTCACATTTGTGTAATGTCCCACAATGTGCAACAATCCAAAGAGGAAAATGCTTCTATTGGTTTGACATCTAGTTCATCACAAAAACAAGAGGAAACATCTTGAAACATACGCAAACTCTGCATTCATCACAACATTGCAAAAACTGTCAATGTAATTTCCTGTCATCTAGCAGTGTTATGTCAAACGTAGCAAGACAGTATATTTTTACTTCTTTATGTGTAGCTATGTACAGAAATGCATAAAGATTTTTAACACCCAAAGCACATATTGTTAAAAGCCCCTTTAACAATTTGCATTATATATATATATATATATATATATATATATATATATATATACACACACACAATATATATAAAGGGTAAAGGCCATGTTTGGATGGATTCTATGCTCCGCCGCAGTCAATACCTAAATGGGTTAATATTGGAATGGAGTATATATAGAATCCTCTTTCTTACTCCTTAATACAAATAAATATCAATTCAAAAATTGTGGAAGAAAAACAAGAAAAACCAGAACCTATCTTTATACAAAGACACTAGGAATTTTTACTCTGATTAATATATATACCGAATGATTCAGGGTCAGCTGAAATCAAACGTGGTGCAGACCCCTCAACAATTTATTTAATCCAGTACTTTATAGATAAGGGAGTATGGTAGAGTTATATGAGATACCATGGCTAAAGTAGGGGATTCCTAGACATAACTGATAGTGTTGCAGCTTCTGAAGAGAGCACTCTCATTTACGTTTTATCTATTTACAAAAGAAGTGGAGATGTAGATCTCTAGATTCATAAGTCATTATGTGAACCTTTAGTTTTATTTTAAAAAAGATGCACATTCAATCCTTTCGTTTAAACCAAAAGGTGACACCGTATTTAACATAAAAGTCCATCTTGCTTCCTTTTTTAATAAACAATTATCTTCATCTCCACCTCTTCCATTTGTTAAGCTGCAACACTATCAGTTATGTCTAGGAATTTTTAATTATTATTTTTTATTTTTTCTTTAGTTTGTTTTAAGGTTATGGGTCCTTTATATCAAAAAAATTTACCTCCACAGTAATCTCTTTAACTATTTATAAAAGTTATAAGATCATTCCAGATTTATAAAAATTAAATCAAGTTGGGATCTATGTAATGTCCATGTGTCCAGATATAGATAACCAATGAAATAAAGTTTGATTGAGCTGCAACGTGCATTAGATTTTCCATTGAATGAATCTTTAAGATAGGCATGATCGTTCTGTCTAAGGAATTGTAAAAGGTTATGTCTAAATAGCTATTTTGATTGGCTAAAATAAAACCTTCAACTTCAATGGTGTTGCAATAAAAGCCGGCAATTAGAGGTGATTGACAGTCCTGACGAGGCCCCTGTTTCGCTCAGCATTATGGGGAGAAACGCGCGTCAACCTTTCTAAAAGCAGCTATTACTGCACCTGTGGAACAAGCAGTTGGCCTGAGCCTGCCCGGGAAATTCAAATTCTAACTGAAGAAGCAAGCCTGGATCTTGCGGTAATCAAGCGGCTCTTACAAGTCGCCTGGATACAGTTTATGCACAGAGGTAAAGAATTCACCTGCAAGTTTGTGTCCCTAGTGAGCAAGGAGACACGGTTGTGAGAGGTGAGATAAGGATGTCGGAGGCTCATGTCCCGGTCCGGTTTCTATTAGCCCTGTGACTTTGTTTTCTCGGATGTTGCTGCGATATTTACACACAGGTCTGTTTTCACTATTTCTGATTGTCACCACTGAGATATGATTTATCTGCTATCAAGCTGCACAAGTCTCCAGTTTAAGTTAACATTAGAGGACGCTTTTACCTCGGTTAACACATACCACTAAACATATGTTTGCAAAATGGTTCATTCAGTTGGATTACAAAGTTGATACATATTGCTACTAACTGAGACATCTGATTTCCTCTATTCGGGACTTATATGGTCTGTAAAAAGGACTTTATTTTTCTCCTCATTATAGAGGAATCTATATAAATGTTTACTTAAATGTATTATTCAGATGAGAATCTATAAGCTGTGTGTTTCCAACCTTTGTTTGCTGCAAATGTTTTTATATGTCTGTGATGACTCTTTAATATGTTTGATATGCTTTACTTTAATCCACTGCAGTGGTGTATTCTAGAGATAATGAGTAATTTCTAGCTGCTTATTTTGTGGTGGCAATTATTTGCAATAAACTGTTTGCATGTGGTTAAGTCTGTGCATGTGCAGTTCATTTTTTTTTTATTCGATGCTGTTCTGCAGTCTTACATATCTAAGAAATTGGATTAAATGGGTTATATTTTTGAGTGCTGAAATCCCCTACTTTAGCCATGGTATCTCATATAGCTCTACCATACTCCCTTATCTATAAAGTACTGGATTAAATAAATTGTTGAGGGGTCTGCACCACGTTTGATTTCAGCTGACCCTGAATCATTCGGTATATATATTAATCAGAGTAAAAATTCCTAGTGTCTTTGTATAAAGATAGGTTCTGGTTTTTCTTGTTTTTCTTCCACAATTTTTGAATTGATATTTATATATATATATATATATATATATATATATATATATATATATATATATATATATATATATAGTACACCCCTCCCATTTTTGTAATTATTTAATTATTTCTTTTCATGTGACAACACTGAAGAAATTACACTTTGCTACAATGTAAAGAAGTGAGTGTACAGCCTGTATAACAGTGTAAATCTGCTGTCCCATCAAAATAACTCAACACACAGCCATTAAAGTCTAAACCTTTGGAAACAAAAGTGAGTACACCCCTAAGTGGAAATTTCCAAATTGGGCCCAATTAGCCATTTTCCCTCACCGGTGTCATGTGACTTGTTAGTGTTACATGGTCTAAGATGTAAATGGGGTGCAGGTGTGTTAAATGTGTTGTTATCGCTCTCACACTCTCTTATACTGGTAACTGGAAGTTCAACATGGCACCTCATGGCAAAGAACTCTGAGGATCTGAAAAAAAGAATTGTTGCTCTACATAAAGATGACCTAGGCTATAAGAAAATTGCCAAGACCCTGAAACTGAGCTGCAGCACGGTGGGCAAGACCATACAGCGGTTTCACAGGACAGGTTTCACTCAGAACAGGCCTCGCCATGGTCGACCAAAGAAGTTGAGTGCACTTGCTCAGCGTCATATCCATAGGTTGTCTTTGGGAAATAGATGTATGAGTGCTGCCAGCATTGCTGCAGAGGCTGAAGGGGTGGGGGGATCAGCCTGTCAGTGCTCAGACCATACGCCACACACTGCATCAAATTAGTCTGCATGGCTGTCATCCCAGAAGGAAGCCTCTTCTAAAGATGATGCACAATAAAGCCTGCAAAAGACCAGCAAACTAATGACATGGGTTACTGGAACCATTTCCTGTGGTCCGATGAGACAAAGATAAACTTATTTGGTTCAAATGGTGTCAAGCGTGTGTGGCGGCAACCAGGTTAGAAGTACAAAGACAAGGGTGTCTTGCCTACAGTCAAGCATGGTGGTAGGAGTGTTATGGTCTGGGCCTGCATGAGTGCTGCCGGCATTGGGGAGCTACAGTTCATTGAGGGAATCATGAATGCTAACATGTACTGTGACATACTGAAGCAGAGCATGATCCCCTCCCTTTGAAGACTGAGCCGCAGAGCAGTTTTCTAACATGATAACGACCCCAAACACACCTCCAAGACGACCACTGCCTTGTTAAGAAGTTGAGGGTAAAGGTGATGGACTGGCTAAGCATGTCTCCAGATCTAAACCCTATTGAGCATCTGTGGGGCATCCTTAAACGGAAGGTGGGGGAGCACAAGGTCCCTAACATCCACCAACTCTGTGATATCGTCATGGAAGAGGACTCCAGTGGCAACCTGTAAAGCTCTGGTGAACCCCATGCCCAAGAGGGTTAAAGCAGTGCTGAAAAATAATGGTGGCCACACAAAATATTGACAATTTGGGCCCAATTTGGACATTTCCACATATATATATATATATATATATATATATATATATATACACACATACATACAAAAAGTCCAAAAGATATGTGCACTCTCACCACTGTTCTGTAACTGCCAGGGTGCTCTTAGGGAAAATGTAGTAGAAAAGCGAAGTAAAGCACTCACTAGACTTTGGACATCTGTGATAAGAATATTTTATTTGGGACGTTTCGGGACCTCAAATGTCCCTTCTTCCGACAACATAACTGTGCAAATGAACAAACTTATAAAGGCCTGTTAGCCCCACCTTCATTCAGGTCACCAATCATAGGAGAATGTGTGCAGAGCTCAGAGGGCTATAATAAATATGTAGCCCAACCGTGCATAAAGTGCACTATATAAACCATACTGGGCCAATATGGAGTAAAGTGTTAATCAACAAATTATGTTACAAATGTGTTACTATACGATAACGGTGATCCAAGGTCCCACAGTTCACACACTCCCCCGTCTCAGTGGGTGCCCCTAGGCTGAAAAAATGGAACAATCCACACTCTAAATCAGATCATTGGATAATTATCAACCACACCCCCTGCCTAGGTAGTCATAACGACCACAAACAACAATCCCAGAACACAGTCTAAGACCCACTTGTAATCAATCTTCGTCACTATGGCAACCATTCGAGGCGCTGTTATAAGCATGTCATTTACAGCGTGATACGTATGGTTAAGATCACTGGTCACAGGGGGACGCTAATAAAGCTTGCTAGTTGTAAGCTAAAAAAGGCAAACACATGGGGCGGAGTTAACCGCAGAAGAGAGAAGACGTGCTTTTCAGAGCTCCTCTCCAAAGGGCATAACTTTTAATGGTTTTTAATAATTTGGAGAACTTTGGAAACTTATATTTTCTGACAAACAGGGCACTGAAGAACAGGGATACACTCCAGCGATCTTAAGGACACATATAAAGCTCTCTCTCGAAAGCACCCTGATCAAAGAAAGGCCGTGTGAGGCTATATCCTCCGGAGGGTCGGGGCTCCGCTCCAGAGGTCTAACTGCTATACCTAACAGCCCTAGATCAAAGCCTGCCGCTGAATAGACTTCGACCCCGGAGGGTTGGAGACCCGTTCCAGTGTATCCACGGACCACAGGCTTACTAAGCTGACAAGCCATCACCCGGCCTGGCGCCCCTTAGCAGGCCGGAGACTACGCATGCCACAGAGAAACTTCCTCCCTAACAGCCTAAAGAACTACGCGACCGCCTCAGCTGAAAAAAGAGTTGAGGCTTAATCGCAGTACCTGAGGCACCTTGCAGCAAGCTCCGGAGGGCCGGGGATCCGCTCCGGAGCTGAAGATTCGAGCCACACCAGCAGTTTGGAGCAACTAGAGGCCCATCGGCTATGCCTGCCAGCACCGCGCAGCAGTCCGGTTATACCCGGAACCCACAGTCACATTGCGCCTTCCGCGCAAATAGTAGAGAAGAAGAGGAGGGCATAAGAAGACTTTCTTCCATCGGCTATTGCTTTGCCGGGTGAAGGTGAGGCTTTCTTCCATCGGGCCTGCTGGGGCTTTTTGGCGCGAACCGCGGCCATTTTGACAGAACTGTGAGGGAGCCGCCAGCGGGCCTTGAGGCCTCCGAGACATACGCTTACCGACATGGTCCAGGGTACAGCTCAGCCCACGGGAGACAAACAGATTTTCCAGTAAGGTGAGAGGGATACCTACATATTTGTCCTCGCCAGGATAGTCCGGGTAAGTCCCTTACTGCTCACTACACTCCCACGTGGGATACTGGGTCATTGCTAAACCCCCCTTATTGGTATCCCACGAGTAAAGGATAAAGGTTTGGCCTTCAGGCCACATACCACCTTAAACTGTGACACGGGATTGCACCCAAGAGACTTAAGTCACTCCATACCCTAATTGAGTTGCCTCCTCGATAACTGCCTTTGCTTGCAAGTCTCACATAGAGCAATACATAAGGGTCAACCAATACAGCAAGCTGCAAGCACCCCCTCTATACCATCTTGCAACTCAGGCAATGTCAGTTATGTGTTAAGTGACCCACACTGTTTATTGACTGTTTAACTCTTGTTCTGCTTGCAGTTTGTCCCACTGCATGTTCACACTGTGGCGGACCTACTCTCAGAGGTCTCTTTAAATGTTTAAATCTGCTATATAGCCACACGATCGCATTATTACTTATATATCACGCAGCTACTTCAGCCACTACCTTACTGTGGTCTGACCACAAAGCAAAGCTATCAAGCTACCACAGTCCCAACATATGCCATCTGGGGTCGCTTATCTCCACTGTACAGTATGCCAGCTTAATGGAAATTATTGGAACTGAATGCTAATTTATTGTCACGGCTGCTGCGTCAGCCCAGGTGTCCCTGTACCTCCTGTACAGGGTGTAGTGTTATTGATTTAATCTGCCTTTTTTTTTTTCCTCTTATTTTCTCTCCCTAATACAGGTTTTCTCTCATAGTACACACCCCACATAAGGCTAGCACATCATTCCATAACACTGATAAATTAGTTTCACTCTATTACAGTTTTAGTCTAACTCTGACACACAATCCTCATATTACATTTTTACATTATACACTGGAAGGTTCCACCGCCAACGCATAGTTTAGCTCTAAATAGCCCCATACTGGTATTTACTACCCGCAATTAGACTCTGAGGCGCACACTTTATTCTAGTCCTGCACATTACTGGTACAAGATACTGGTTCTAACTTGACCTATAGGTCATCTCTTAAAGCACACCCGCGTGAATAATTAAACTTAAGATCACGCCTAGGAATTAGGATACTGCAGAACTCATACTAACCGATTACCTAGTCATAACATTCTCTCTATAAAGGTGTTGCAACAGGTTCTGTGCCCCAGACCCGCTACTATATTGGTCTGACATATACCTAGTTTTTACCACATTATTGATTTGACCTTCTTACCATTGATTGCCACTCCCTCACCTCCCCGCTCCCACTCGGCCTGTCCGAGTGGGTCACTTCCACTTACCCTTTCCCTTCCTACGGGTCGTATCCTCCTTATCCCCATGGTGAGGGATCTGGATTAAGTCACTGTGAATACATATTCATCTCTAAAATGTGAGTGCTACTATTGCTATGGTAATCAGCCCCGCTCTGCATTCTTTATAGTAATGTTTTAACCTTTGTATATGCTATGACCCATTAACCCCATTTTTTATCAGCAGAATAAGTATAACCCCTTGCAAACACACTTGAGTTTCTAGGTTCAGAGTGCCTCGCCTCTATACCTTTGCAACAATATGCCTCACTTGGGTAGAAAACCCCTTAAGTCAGCAGCAAAACCTAGAAAGACAGTCTATGACCACTTCACACAGCAACCTAAGGGCCCAGACATGGATCCGGACTCGCAGGATGAAGAGTCCCAGTCTAGTGTCCAATCCGCATCTGCATCACAACACTATATTACCGAGAAGTCCTTAAAGAAGTTACTGGCCACACAAACTAAATTCATCACGCAGGAAATTCAACGCAGCTCAGCAGAGCTTAAAAAAGAGATCTCGGAGATAGGAGAAAGGGTAGATGCCCTAGAAAGGAAACAAGACGACGTAGTGGTGGATCAATCCAACCTATTAGCCTATTCGGAAAGCTTGGCTGACCAAATCTCTCAACTGGAACTTAAGGTAGCGGAGGTTGAAGACAGATCTAGACGCAACAACATCAGATTCCGTGGCATACCGGAATCGGTAGCGCCATCTGACCTTCAAGACTTCTTGAGAGAACTATATCACTCTTTAATTGGTAGCCCAGAGGGTATGACAGCCACTATGGAACGGGCACACAGGGCTTTGCGCTCTAGAAATGTGGCTCAGGATAAACCACGAGATGTGATAGTGTGCTTCCATAGTTTCTTGTATAAGGATAGGCTGATGCAGGCGGCCTTCAAGAAACCTACTCTGAGCGAGAGATTTCAAGACATCCAGCTCCTTCCTGACCTCTCGGCTCACACTTTACAACAGAGGCGCCATTACCAGTCTGTCACCCTTACTCTGAGGAAGAACAATATTAAATATAGATGGGGATTTCCAACTTGCTTAACATTACCAAAGACAATCAACATTTTGTGGCCACAACCCTAAACCAAGGCCTAACACTTCTCACTAATTGGGGCCTTAGGCCGGAACCGCCTCTCCAAAGGGACCCTCCCCACCCTAAGCTGCGGGCCTCAGTCCCAGAGTGGACTGTCAATGATCAAAGAGCCAAAAGGGCAAAATTACCTCAGTCCACAACTGTTTCTTAACTTCTGGGTCTTGTCCACTACAGTCATGTTGCAAGGTGTATGTTACTTTTGTTTATAGCCACCTAGTGGCTCTCTGTTTGTTTGACTTGTGCTTTTGTGTTTGCAGCACCTTTTGAAAGTGTTTTGTAATTTAAATTATTCTGTTGATTATTGCATTATTACCGTATAGCAAATTACTCAGTACAAACTCACTGTTAATTAATATTTCAGCAACTAATTATAGCAGAGCGGGGCTGTTATTAATGATGCCCCTTACTTTGTGTACCTTAGATTAACTTTCTCTTCTGATCTGCCCCCACATAGAAGTCCACTCTAGGACTTGAGGTGGACTATTTCCACCACATACTTGAGCGCTTTTCTTAGTGCTCTACTTCCCACTCCCACCCCTTCCCCACCCCCTTTCAACCTTCCTCTTACTTCGTCCCTCCCTTGAACCATAACACAGTCCAAATCTACTTCAAGAGACCCATCATCGCACCTCTCCTATTAGTTATGTCCACCATTAGGCTTATGACACACAATGTTAGAGGCCTTAACTCTCCCCATAAACGTAGTCTACTACTTAGGACACTGAAACACCACAACCCAGATGTGGTATTCCTCCAGGAGACCCACTGGCTAGATAGGGAACCTATTAGGGTCACCTCTAAGTCATATACACATATCGAAACCGCTTCATACACCAAAAAAGCCAGGGGAGTAGCGATACTATTACACAAGCGTCTGGCCTTCGAAAGCATTCAAGTCATTAGAGACCCTCAGGCCAGATTTATTATCCTTATCTGCAAAATAAACCACGTCATCTATACCCTGGTATCCGTGTATCTCCCAAATACCAAACAACCACGGTACCTAAAACATATTCTCAACGCTCTTTCCCAAGTCCAACAGGGGAGAGTCCTCATAGCGGGAGACTTCAACATGGTATGGGACCATTTACTAGACAGAAGATCTAAATCACTTGATTTAACGCCCACCCCAGCTAGACAACTATCACACAGCTTTAGACAAATGATGTCGGCCTCGGGTCTCTATGATATATGGAGAGCCCTACACCCTCAGGACCACGACTACACCAACTTCTCGCACCCCCATAAGGTATACTCAAGAGTTGACTATATCTTTTCCACAGCTGACTCCCTAGACTTAGTCCAGAGAACCAAAATCTCCCTTTGTGCCTGGTCTGATCATGACCAGGTTCAGGCCGACATAATTACCTCAAACACTACCCACATTAGACCAAAATGGAGATTGCCCCACCAGATTTTGGAGGATATACCCGACAGAGAGGAACTACGCAAAGATATTACCCAATTTATCCAAACTAATGACAATCTCACGGTCAGGGACGACACATTATGGGGCGCGGCTAAAGCTACAATTAGAGGCCTCCTTATCACTAAACAAGCGCACCTTAGAAAACAGGCAGGTCTCACCCTCTCCCAAGCCCACATTAAATTGCGACAACTGGAGGCATGCAACAGAAGTATAGTCACTGCAGAAGCCACATCCCAAATTATCGAGATTAAAGATCACATTTCTAGGTTGGAACTGCGTAGAACCCAAATTAACCTCACCAAGCTTAAGCACTTATTTTACTACAAACGCAATAAAGCTGATACCTTGTTAGCAAACAAGATTAGGAACAGACTCGGGGTTTTGCGAATTCATTCCATAAGATCGTCAGGTTCTCTTCTCCAGATCCCGTCCCAGATAGGTGAGGCATTTGCCGACTACTATACCAAGCTTTATAACATAGCTACTGCCGAACCTTCTAGATCTTCCTCACAGGAGGTTCTGGATACTTACTTCAAGACATTGTTGCTCCCCATGCTCGCCTCTGAACAAAGAGATGCTTTGAGTTCTCCCTTCTCTCTCCAAGAGGTCTTGAGAGTTATTGGGAACGCAAAGTCCTTTAAGTCCCCGGGCCCTGACGGCTACCCGGCGCATTTCTACAAGGCTTATGCTCAAGAACTTGCCCCGTTACTTCTAAAATTTTATAATCTGGCTAAAGAGGAGGGCCACTTTAAGAGTGAATTTCTAGAAGCCAGTATTGTCACTATCCTTAAACCGGACAAAGACCCATCGCTGTGTGCGAGTTACAGACCCATCTCTTTGATAAACACGGACATCAAGTTTTACTCAAAGATACTCGCTAATCGTCTTGCTAATTTACTTCCCTCCCTTATCGATTCGGGCCAGGTGGGATTTGTCCCCCTCCGAGAGGGTCCAGACAACGCAAGACACCTCCTCAACATACTCACCTCTGCCTCACGCCTTCGTAGACCACTGGCGGTCATTTCTCTTGACGCCGAGAAGGCGTTTGACCGGGTTAGATGGCATTATCTATGGGCAGTCCTTAGGAAATACCATTTCCCCCCCGATTTCATAACGGCCGTTCAAGCCCTATATTCCACTCCTACTGCCTCTGTATGCGGTTTAGGTTTCGCTCCTCTCCCTTCCCCATCACGAATGGCACTAGACAGGGGTGCCCCCTTTCGCCACTCTTGTTTGCCCTCTCAATAGAGCCCCTGGCTGAGCAGATCAGGACTGATCCCCAAATAAAAGGAGTCACCTTGTCGGGCACTGTGCACAAAATTGCACTCTTCGCTGACGATGTAACCTTGTTTCTATCACACCCTGATCAAGCGATACCTAGGCTTCTTCATATACTCGCCGCCTTCGGGGCCCATTCTTACTATAAGTTAAATTTATCAAAAACACAAGTGTATACGTAGGGGTTTACGAAGGCACAATTGGTTTCTTTTACCGAGTCTTATAAATTTGACTGGACTGAACACTCTGTCCTACACTTGGGTGTCAGGATCTCTAGTAGCTTTACTCAAATAATAAAAGACAACTATCTTCCACTATTAACTTCCCTCCGCTCTTTGCGGAAGGACTGGAATCTCCAGCATGTTTCCTGGTTGGGTAGGATCACGGCGTTGAAAATGTCCTTCCTTCCTAAACTGACATACCTTTTCTGCTGCCTGCCTATTAAAATACAGAGGCATTTGCTCCTTCAATTCCAAAGTGGGTTTACCAAATTTATTTGGTTAGATAAACCCCCTAGAGTAGCACACAGAGTACTTCAACTTCCCAAATCTTTAGGAGGCATAGCTTCTCCATCGGTGATACGGTATTATGAGGGTGCAATGCTTACCCACGTGTCTCAATGGGGGGTAAAGTCATCGGATGCCAAATGGAAATCCATAGAACAGGCTTCATTACCCTACCATATTGCCTTAAGGGACTTAATCTGGACCCCGCAACATTGCAGTAGGGAGCTCGCCTTGACAAAACCAGTGGTTTGTGAATGCCTCAGCTTTTGGGACAGAATACGGCATCACCCCCGTGTGTCCCTGCATCCCTCCCCAGTCGCTTCAATAGCAGGCCTCTTATCGGGCCTCCAAGACTCTCATCCTAACAAGTGGATCCAAATGGGAATCAACAATATAGCGGACCTCTGGTCCAAGTCCTCTCCCGACTCTTTTAAACAATTATCACAGATCGGTGCCGAGACCCAAGTCCCAATGTACCTATCTTTTGAATATCAGAGGATTAAGAGCTTTCTAAGCAGTTGGGGTTTTAAGCCTACCCTAGATAGGCCATTGACTTTATGGGAGTCCATTTGGGCAAGAGGAGATAGGCTTTGCAGGCCTCTCTCAGTCCATTATATGCTACTAGGGGGACCCCAAGACCCGGAGACTCCTTCCCATCTTTCCCGATGGGAGACACTGACGGGTAGGCACACTTCCCTGGAGGAGTGGGAACAAGCTTTCTCCCTGACCCAGAAAGCTATACATTGCACTACGTTATACGAAACTTATTTTAAACTCCTCACTCATTGGTACTACGTACCCACTAGATTGGCGGCAATATTCCCGGAAGTGTCCCCCAAATGCTGGAGGAACTGCGGTCACAGGGGTAACGCACTACATATATGGTGGGAGTGTCCTGTGATCCAGCCACTATGGTTAAAATGCTTTTCGGTTCTACAGGATATGGGCATCGGCCTTCCCAGGCTGGTTGACGCAACACTCTTTCATTTGAATCTACATTCATTACCTAAAAACCATGCGTATATCTGTATCTACTTATTCATGACTGTAAAGTATTCTGTTGCATGCTCCTGGAAGAAGGAATGAGCCCCAAGTTGGGCGATGATCTGTAATAATATGGCATACATTTATAAAATGGAGAAGGATATCTTCTATAGATTAAATAAATCTGACCTGTTTGAAATGGTTTGGGCTGACTGGAAGGAGTCTCAAAATACAGACTGGAGGCCTAACGCAACTGCTCAAGACTCATAGCTCCATACCCATGCTCCCCTTATGACAGTAGCCTATCTACCACAAACACACTCTTTACTGGATGGCCCTCGATCCCCTCCTTAAACTCTCCTTCATTCCACTTCTCCCTCCTCTTCTACCACACCT
The DNA here is from genome assembly GCF_027579735.1 of Bombina bombina. Taxonomy (NCBI): domain Eukaryota; kingdom Metazoa; phylum Chordata; class Amphibia; order Anura; family Bombinatoridae; genus Bombina; species Bombina bombina. The sequence continues at coordinate 897,651,843 of NC_069503.1, read as the reverse complement.
TGTCTCCCCCACCCTCTCCATTCCCCCTCAGAAAATCTGTTGTACGATCAGCCCTTTAGACCCCCCCCCCCCGAACTCAGACTTGTCAGCCATGAATCAAGGCTAGACAGGTCGTATCTGCTCACAGTACGTTGTAAGAATTGAAATTTTGTTTCCATTTAGTAGACGCAGACCCCCAATTGTCATTCTTATAAACTCTATATTGTCAGGTTGGAGCTGCGTCTCCCTGGTTACTGTATATTTTTCTTTGTTTCTACCAATAAAAATTTGTTAAACCAAAAAAAAAAAAAAAAAAGGCAAACACTTAGATCGGCAATCTTACCAGGACACAAGCAGATCGCTCTGAAAGCGCCTCCCTCTCTGCTCTCATTAGCCAGCGAAAACACGCCCCTCTGTTCATCTTTTCTTATTAGCAGGCATCATAGAACTTCGTCATCAGCCCATAGGCAACTCGAGGAGAACCAACAGCTCCCCCTGTCATATCCACACACCACAGATCTATATAAACATACAGAGTACAACAAAGACTAGCCCCCCAGAGAGGCATCCATCCATTAGTGGGCACCTGATAAAAATTAAATACACGACTGAGGTAAAATAACCTATTGCAACTCTCTAGAAAACCCACAATAAAAGTAAACAGTCCTCCTGATCACGTTAATAAAGCGCTAAACTCTGTACACACTCAATATAGTACGATATGTGGCACACTACCTGATAAACCCTCCTGTAAGTCTTTATCAGTCTGCTACGCAATCTTAACTAATGGTATACATCACCCCTCATCTGTAGATTAGCCAGTACTCCGTGTAAACAGCAGACATTTGACAAAACAGCCTAACTACCGTGTAATCATATCTAACAGTGTTAACCCCTCATCCACCTCCTAGGAGGTGCTGTATCACTACCCATCCATGTATGCAGACAGTGTAAACTAGGGAATAAGCTGCTATATGACCACCCATGTACATACATTATACCAAGAGGAATGTGGTCTGTGGGAATATCTCTCAAAAAAATATATTAAATCGAACCAAAAAGACGACTCACTGATCTATAAGGTGTAGGGAAATCTAATGTGTGAAAAAATTTGAAAAAACTAAACATACAAACCCACATTGTAAAAAGGAACCTGAAAACAGGATCCTAATAAAAAGAAATATCCTACCTGCAACTCTAAATTAACACAGGGTTCCAAAGTCTAATGGATACTACCGTGTGTGAGGATGAAGGAATACATAAACCAAAAATCTGTATCATGATAAACCAACCCCTTATGTCACTGTTTATAATATAATGACATCAAGTACTCTCATAGTGCAAAATGATCATGGACTCTCATATAGCACCCAGTCCGACCAGTCCAGGAAATTGGTACACATTATAGAAACGCCTGCCAGCCAGTATGGACATAGAGACCCCTGGGTGCCAAGGTTCCCAGTTCATGTATCCATCTGGCTTTCTGCAACAAGATCTTAGCTCTGTTGCCCCCTCTTCTTGGTGCCGGTACATGATCAATTATGCGGAATCTTAGGTCCATCACCCTATGTGCACTCTCTAAGAAATGATGGGCTACCGGTTGATCCGACTTCCCACATTTCAGGGCAGTCCTTATACTCGACCGATGATTAGCCATTCGAGTCCGGGCATCATCAATGGTTTTCCCAGTATAGAATAGTCCACATGGGCAATTGAGAAGATAGATAAATGTACATCGTCGTACATGTGAGAAAAAAAATGATCTTATACTTCTTCTTTTTCTCTGGATGATGGAACGTATTCCCGGTGTGCATACTATTGCAAGTTACACAACTTATACATTTAAAACAGCCATTTTTCTTCTTCAGCCATATTTGTTTGTCTGACAGTGATGTTAAATCAGTCTTCATTAAAAGGTCCTTCAAACTTTTACCTCTCCTATATGCCAAACGGGGCGCTCCCCAACCCATGAATGGCAATGAGGGGTCAGACTGGATCACCTTCCATTCCTCTTTTATGGCTTTTGTAATTTGGTGCTGGTCTGGAGAGTAGGTGGTAACAAACGTAAGTTGGGGAATAGTGTCTCGTATAGCCCTATCGCCCCCACTATCTACCTGAATTGCCTGCTTGCACATGGTCTGTAGCTGTTTGCTTTAATACCCTCGTTGTGTGAACCTATCCACCATTTAGATCACCTGGGCCTCACATAGTACAGGGTCTGTGTTATTACGGACCACTCTCTGAAATTGTGCCTTTGGTATATTGCGAATCAAGGCTGGTTGGTGGCAACTAGTGGCATGTAAAGTAGAGTTACCCTGGAAGATAAGGATGATTATATTTTTAAGTTTACCAATGAAGATGCAGACTTGATCAGATTTGGTTCAATTGAAGAACAACAAGTGGAGGAATCTAACTAATCCCTATATAATACATGGGACAAGCTTAAACAATGTGAGATTGACCTGAATCTACATGGCACCTATTTATCTGAGTACCACAAGAAAAGAATGTTGCCAAGAGGCTTCCGAGTTAGAAATGTCCCCACAATTGGGAGGTCAAAAACAGAGTTTTGCACCAATTGGTGCAAGATTTTGAATAAGTGTTAATTTTATTTAATGTTGATGGTGATATGGGAAGCTGGAAGATTACTTCAGGAGGTTAAGATGGAGAGTCAAACCTTTGAGACAGAACAGCTTACCAAGTTGAGGGCAGATAACTCTTGTGATTGGCTGGATAAATTAGCATTTAAAAATTGGAAACTCCAAACGGTAGGATTGGACTATACGCACAAAAGTGTATACCGTTGGATGCTAGCACCGGAAGAAAGAAGGAACCTTAGACCCAGAAGGGAAAGAAGGTATACTAAGAAAATCATTAACACAGTGGATATCAGCTCGGGTGACAGCTCTGGCTTGGAGGGATTAAACCCTGAAGTTCCCCAATTTGGGGGATCTCAACGAGGTCCAGAGGAACCAGCAATCCACCACAATGGCACAACACCCAAGATGTGGGTGCAGCAAGACCACCATTGGCTCCATATTTAACATCTAATCGTTTTTTAGGACGAGGAACCGGCCGCACACGAGGCGGGGGGGGGCATATCCCACCGCCCCCTCAACTCAGAGAAGATAGAGAATAATGTATTTAACATTAGTTCGAGACCACTCAATGAAGCTGAAACATCACTACTTAATAAAGGACTGTCATTTGTACCAACCACAAAGATGAATAATTTTAATTAATTTATTGATATCCAGAAATTTTGTAGATCAATACGTTTGAAATAATTTTTTAGAAATGAATCGGATGACAAGTCAAGGTTTAGAAAGGCAGGAACATTTGATCCTATGTCCAACAATCCTTCCATCACCTCTTACACGAATTACCTGACACGGTTAACTCGGGTACCTAGATCCACCAAAAGATGGAACGATAATCTATCAAGGGATGAAAAACGAGCACTGAGATCGCTCAGTGAAGATGATACGATTGTGATCCACCCCACGGATAATGGTGGAGGTGTAGTGGTGATGGATGTGGATGATTACAAAGAAGAGATTCATCGTCAGCTGTCTGACAATACAACTTACACAATTTTGCAGAATGACCCCTCCTCCGCACTGAAGCGTGAAATTGATAACAGAATATCTGCTTGAAAGTAAGTGGAGGTCATCTCTGAACAAGAAGCTTGTTATCTACAAAGGGAGTTTCCAATAACACCAATATTGTACACACTGCCAAAAGTAAACAAAGATATGAAACGCCCTCCAGGAAGACCGAATGTTTCAGTCAAAGGATCTCTTCTGCAACCTTTGGCTGAATTTGTAGACTATTTCCTGCAGCCCAAGGTCAAACACATGAGGTCCTATGTACAGGATTCATCTACGTTTATCCGGGACATCATTAATTTGGTTGACATTAGTGAGTCCGACATTTTGGTCACTATGGACGTCTCAAGCCTTTATACAGTGATACCTCACTTAGCAGGCATTGCAGCTGTGACCAACTGCTTGAGGCACACGCCATATGTGGGCCCACCAGAAGATGTCCTGATCAAGCTTTTGAGGATTTGTCTACAAAGGATTTTTTTCCTGTTTGAGAACAGTTTTTATCTTCAAATAGCGGGAACGGCGATGGGGTCCAATGTGGCCCCATCGCTGGCAAATCTCTACATGGCCGAGTACGAGACCCTGCACATGAAAGTGTATGAGGTTTCAACTATCAAGTTTTATCGTAGATACATAGATGACTTGTTTCTGATTTGGCAAGATGATAGGAAGTCACTCGAGAGTTGGATTGAAACATTGAATTCACTTGAAAGTACCATCAGATTCCAATAGGTGGTGGACATGGATTCTGTCATAACTCTATTTTACATGCCACTAGTTGCCACCAACCAGCCTTGATTCGCAATATACCAAAGGCACAATTTCAGAGAGTGGTCCATAATAACAAAGACCCTGTACGATGTGAGGCCCAGCTGATCGAAATGGTGGATAGGTTCACACAACGAGGGTATAAAAGGAAACAGCTACAGACCATGTGCAAGCACGCAATTCAGGTAGAGAGTGGGGGTGAAAGGGCTATACAAGACACTATTCCCCAACTTACGTTTGTTACCACCTACACATGATGTCATTACATTATAAACAGTGACACAAGGGGTTGGTTTATCATGATACAGATTTTTGGTTTTTGTATTCCTTCATCCTCACACACGGTAGGATCCATTAGACTTTGGAACCCTGTGTTAATTTAGAGTTGCAGGTAGGATATTTGTTTTTATTAGGATCCTGTTTTCAGGTTCCTTTTTACAATGTGGGTTTGTATGTTTAGTTTTTTCACATTTTTTCACACATTTTTTACACATTAGATTTCGGTGATCGTGGTCCCATATCTCCATTCTCCACTGGAGGGGTGACCTGTCTCGCTAATCGGCCCACGGGGTATGATGGCATACTATTCACTATACTTAGTGTGATTTCTCAGCCTCTAACACTTCAGTATAGGATGGTAGTTGGTTCTTTTGCGCCAGAGTGCTTGTGGATATTTGAGTTTCCCTACACCTTATAGATCAACGAGTTGTCTTTTTGGTTCGATTAATATATTTTATTGAGAGATATTCCCACAGACCACATTCCTCTTGGTATAATGTATGTACATGGGTGGTCATATAGCGGCTTACTCCCTAGTTTACACTGTCTGCATACATGGAAGGGTAGTGATACAGTACCTCCTAGGAGGTGGATGAGGGGTTAACACCGTTAGATATGATTACACGGTAGTTAGGCTGTTTTGTCAAATGTCTGCTGTTTACTGGCTAATCTACAGATGAGGGGTGATGTATACCATTAGTTAAGATTGCGTAGCAGACTGATAAAGACTTACAGGAGGGTTTATCTGGTAGTGTGCCACATATCGTACTATATTGAGTGTGTACAGAGTTTAGCGCTTTATTAACGTGATCAGGAGGACTGTTTACTTTTCTTGAGGGTTTTCTAGAGAGTTGCAATAGGTTATTTTACCTCAGTCGTGTATTTAATTTTTATCAGGTTCCCACTAAAGGATGGACGCCTCTCCGGGGGGCTAGTCTGTGTTGTACTCTGTATGTTTATATAGATCTGTGGTGTGTGGATATGACAGGGGGAGCTGTTGGTTCTCCTCGAGTTGCCTATGGGCTGATGACGAAGTTCTATGATGCCTGCTAATAAGAAAAGATAAACAGAGGGGCGTGTTTTCGATGGCTAATGAGAGCAGAGAGGGAGGCATTTTCAGAGCGATCTGCTTGTGTCCCGGTAAGATTGCCGATCTAAGTGTTTGCCTTTTTTAGCATACAACTAGCAAGCTTTATTAGCGTCCCCCTGTGACCAGTGATCTTAACCACACGTATCACGCTATAAATGACATGCTTATAACAGCGTCTCAAATTGTTGTCATAGTGACAAAGATTGATTACAAGTGGGTCTTAGACTGTGTTCTGGGATTATGGTTTGTGGTCGTTATGACTACCTAAGCTGGGGGTGTGGTTGATAATTATCCAATGATCTGAGTTAGAGTGTGGATTGTTTTTTTCAGCCTAGGGGCACCCACTGACAGGGGGGAGTGTGTGAACTGTGGGACCTTGGATCACCGTTATTGTTTAGTAACACATTTGTAACACAATTTGTTGATTGGCCCAGTATGGTTTATATGGGCATTTCTACTGTAGTAGTGCAGTTTATGCACGGTTGGGCTACATATTTGTTATAGCCCTCTGAGCTCTGCACATGGTCTCCTATAATTGGTGACCTGAATGAAGGAGGGGCTGACAGGCCTTTATAAGTTTGTTCATTTGCACAGTTATGTTGTCAGAAGAAGGGACATTTGAGGTCCCAAAACGTCACAAATAAAATATTCTTATCACAGATGTCCAAAGTCCAGTGAGTGCTTTACTTCACTTTTCTACTATATATACATACACACACATATATATATATATATATATATATATATATATATACACACACACACACACATATATATATATATATTCATATATATATATATATATACATACACACAAACATATATACATATATATATATACATACACACAAACATATATACATATATATATATATATATATATATATATATATATATATATATATATATATATATATATATATATATATACACACACACACATACATACATACATACATATAGGCCTACATGGGAATAACCATCAATGTAAATGCCTTTCATGACTTTTTTTTATTTTTCTTCCAGTGCAGAATTTTTACAATAATGCATAGACTAAAGTTGTTTGCACGCATATCTTATCGAAAAGAGAACACTGTCCTGCTTCAATGCATTTTTCATTTCTTCAGCCCAAAATGAGATTTTTTTTTTAGGGAAGTCACCATTTGTCTTGTTCACACATTTTTATAATTCTGCTCCAATGTCTTTGTAGCACAATTAAAAACCATGAGTTGTGCTTCTGTATAGATCTATAAATTTAATGCTACGGGATTGTTTGCAGTGGTGCTAATCTGATATATAACAAAACGCATTTCTAAAACCAACTAATTAAATTATCTTGTTAGGGGATGCTTCAGGGCAGCGACCAAGATGGCCGACATACTTTGATACTGTGTGGACCCACTGATAATTTTGCTGCATATCAGTGATTAGAGCCTCCATCCATATTGAAAATATACACCTATCAACTTATCTAACGCTGTGGAACACATTTGTGTGTTTGAGTAGCTCTATTGCAAGCTTTGAGGTACCGGAACGCTGAGCCTGCGGCAACGGCACTGTGATGTCTGAGGCCTCCACCTAACCCTCCCGGTAGACCCGGGTAAGGACAGCCGATGTGAGCTGTTAACTGGGGAAGTCACACTAACTAAGAGACGCTTACTATTAGAGCACCTTTCAGCTACCCCAGATCGAAAAACTGTACTTACCGACCTAAAGTGTGCACCAGCTCAACACGAAGGAGCTATAATGGCATCTCCTTGCTGCAGTGAGCAGATCATAGATGCAGTTGACCGATGGGAGAAAGAGGTGCAAAGGATTTTGATGGTCCACTTTGCTGAACTCCAACGGGACCTACTCTAGTTAATGGGTCAACAGCCGCAACTAGAAGAAAATGTGGCACCGAGAGGCCCCAGTGCTGTCAAAGCCTTACATGAGGTGATTGAGAGGGAGCGGAGAGAGGCGGTGTCGGCTCAGTTCTATTTGGCAGTCCCACTGCGGCGAATAGCTACACAGGGAAAGAAAGATGTCACACAATCTACTATAACATCAGACGGCCTCCCATTTATTGCCGGACTCTGTGGATATAAGTCGTGACGCACAAGAAAGGGATACCGAGGTGCGCCAACATCTAAGATCTGATCTTCCTCAATTAGATAAAAGTTGGGAGCTCCTTCCAAACCTTGAGGACACTATATCCATCCAGCAACGAGACTTCACTATCTTCTATCGACTGCAGTGTGGGTACATTGCCGAATATAAAGTCTGGAACTTTAGCCTCCTGTTGGAAAGGTTTGCTGGGACTTTGCACCAAAGAATAGGTGTGGGCTAATTATGTGTTTCGGGCTGCTCAGTGTGCCAAATATTGAGACTAAGAAGACAGGCCTCTACCGTTGTCTTAATATATGTCTAGTAATACCCATACTGGTAGTCTACTTACTATATGACAACTGTGCCCAGTCTGATTCTATGGAAAGCTCATATTACCATTGTTCATAGTTCCTGCTGTACACTTTATACTCACTTATATGCAATATTTTATTAGGATAAAGTGACATTAATGTTAGAATAATGCTAATGACTTGGGTGTGCCAGCTATGTTTAATTGGGAAATCATATGTTCAGTTAATGTTCTTTGTTCATATATTTAAGTTGAATAAGATTTTGTAGTAAGTCTAGGAAATGTAGATAGCGGTGAATGTACCACTATATTTTATAATATGCCACCCTTTTATTGATTACAGTTGACTCCTAGATGCCATATACTGGGAATGCTGGGCTGTCTGTGGCCGAGACAGCAAGGGAGTAGTCAACTTATCTTCTTTGGGGTTTTAGCTGAAGCTACATCTACTGCAGACATTATCCTCTATAAGACTCCATATTATAAATTGAAGTTTCCTTAAGCTTTAACTACCTGGTACATATGGGCTTGTTCATCTCCCTAATAATGGTGTGGTTATTCTGTTTCTCCCTACTGCCATAAGGTTACTTGGCCCCACTTAGGCACCTGTTTTCAGTGGGGATGGGAATCTAATTCTGTCCAGCTCAACCCACCCCACCCCCATATTTTGGATGCCTCAAGGCTTAATGGTTGATCTCCTGTCATAGTCACAATTGATATCAGAAAAGGTATAACCCATAGGTTGCTTATTACGATTTTAGAGATTTGTCACTGAAGTGAAACCTACCACTACCTATTATAATTTTTCCCATATAGATGACTTTCCCTCCTAGGGTCCAAGAGTGGCCCTTCTTATACCTTACTAGCCCCCTATAGTAGCAATAACTCCTTAAAAGGTCCAAAAGTGACTGTTTTGTTTTACTAGGGGTGTCACAGAATTATTTGTTAATGATATATCAATTTAAGTTATGCAAGATTCAGTTAAGCAAGTATACATTATTATATATATATATCAAAGTACACTATTTACTACAGAAATATATACAAGAGGTTTCACATATTTAGTGAGGTCTAAAAGTGGCCTGTGCAAGTTAAACAATATCCCCCACAATGAGGTTTCTACCTTTGTTTAGAAGCCCAAAAGTGGCTTATGTTTGTTGGGGGCTATGTATTATATAACTAGAAGCAAAAACTGAGGTGATATATAATGTCATATTTATTGTGTGTTGTAAAACATTGCTTTGCATAGTACCTAGGTCTGAATCTTGTTTTGTTTGCAGAAACACTTGTTTGTACCATATAAGACATTTGCATCCTAAGCTTGTAACAACCCAATGTATGGCACATTATTTCTTTATGTATTTGTATTTTTTATTTTAACACCTCAATAAAAAAGTAGTTATTAAAAAAAAAAAAAAAATTAACTTATTAATTACAAAATGGGGAAAATAGCAATAGCTGCTCATCTTGCATAAAACGGGTGGACACACGCCTGAGATCTGAAGGTACAATCCCCTTCAAAATCTGCTTTGAAAGAGTTGATTGGGTAAAAGACACAAAGTTCTCATCTACACTGTATTATGAACTATGGCAAGAATAATATATTGCACAAAATAAATAGCAAGACTATCAACAATCATAAAATAGCCAGTCATGGAAAAATCATTAAATAGACTGAAGTAAAATCAATGGGGAAAATGTGATAAACGTTTACGTGGAAATGGTTTTCTTTTTTTTCTTTTTTCCAGACTCATGACTAATTTTATGAATATACATCTTTTGTTTGCAGATTACTGGATTAGATTACCCAGAAGTAGATTAATACACCTAGTTTCAGAACCAAAGCATAAACAGATTTGTTACATTTGGACAAAAATGTCTTAAAGGTAGAGTCTAGACAAAATGAAATCTAAATGTAGCCACCAATCAGCAAGCGCTACCCAGGTTCTGAACCAAAAATGGTCCGGCTCCTAAGCTTACATTCTTGCTTTTTCAAATAAAGATACCAAGAGAACGAAGAAAAATTGATAATAGGAGTAAATTAGTAAGTTTTTTAAAATTGCATGCTCTATCTGAATAGTACAAGTTTAATTTTGAATAAACCATTCCTTTATATACATGTACACATGTATAGGAATATCAGATTCTGGTTATTAGAGGATTGAATGTTTCTTGTTGTATAGTACATTTAAAGGGACATTAATCACTAAATACATTTCATGCACTTATCTCTAATTATGAGTGCCACCATTTTGTTACATTGGTTACATTGCAAATACATCAGCACTGGAATGGAGACAAAGCTAGATTTTCACATGGTGGCGTCTGTGAGTAGAGGGAGGCGGGAATAACCTTAATACTGTGCTTATAAAATGTAGTTAGTGTTTAATGTCCCTTTAAAGTGAAGGTCAATTTCGATGAATTAGTGCCCAGTTTTTAATAATCCTATTAAAAACTTTAATTCATCAAAATTGACATTTCATTCATTTTCTTCAAAAACTTACCTTTTAATCCTGACAGCCGCTCCAGCGATTCCCCCGGCCATCGGAAGCCAATCATGGCCTGAGGCAACGCCATGATTTGAGGAAGCCGGATTTGTCATTTTGGACCCACGAAGAGGTCTTGCAACGGGCGGAGGAATCGCTGCAGCGGCTGTCAGGATTAAAAGGTAAGTTTTTGAAGAAAATGAGTGAAATGTCAATTTTGATTATTAAAAACCGGACACTAATTCATCGACATTGACCTTCACTTTAAATGAGTGTATAAATATCTGAAACATTAGCTCCTGAACTATATACTTTCAATTCTGCTGTACAGTGCTTTATCCCCTCATTATGACTTGTATTTAGTTTTTATTTGATACAGGCAATGGGAATCAATGGGCTAGATTACAAGTGAAGCGCTAATTTATCGTGCACCCACATTGGGGCAAATTTTCCCGTTTGTGGGCACGTGATAAATAACCAGCCATTACAAGTGACTGGTTATTGCTACCACAAGCTCGCAGTAGCAATTAGCGCTCAGAAAATTAACCAGAGATCAGATTCCCCAAATACAATCAAAATTAAGGGTATTACAGTTTTTTATTAAAATTAGCTTTTTTTTTTTTTTTATAAAAAACAACTGTACTAGGCAGTTTTAAGGAGTTAAAAGCAGCGGGTGTTAGAAGAAAAAAAAACAGCACTGAAAAGTGCCTTTAAGTATCAGTCCATGGGAAATGAGTGTTCCAAGTAAATATATATGTATTAATATATGTACAGTATATATACATATTAAAACATAAATATATATGTATATATTCATATAGATATATATTTAACATTTGCTGCCCATCGCTGCCTATGGAAGCACGCTATCGTGAGCGCAATATTCCAAGCAATGTGAACACGAGCTTGCGTTCGCATTGCTGCCAACTTGTAATACCAACACACATTAGCGCGCGCTGGTATTACTCAGTGGAGCTCTAAGATCGCTTTTACTAAAATATTTAGTGCTCCACTTGTAATCTGGTCCAATATCTGCTAAGAGCACAGTCATTCAGTAATATCTATAGAAATTTTGTATTTAAAAAGTTTAAGATGTCCCAGGCCACACACATTGTTTTCAAATCCACAAAAGGGCAAGTGTTTTTTCATAAACCTCACTATAAAAAATACCAAAATAAATTCTCTTAGAACTCTTTGTAAAACATCAACGGTAAAGGCTCAAAATAGTTTCAGGTTTGCCAAATAATGATGTTGACAACACAAACTATAAACAAGTTGATTGGGTGAAAACCAAACATCCCTCATGGAGTGCAGCAATTATCTGATAGTGACTTTTGACCATGTTATTAAGACACTGTGCAGCTGCTGCATGAGTCTATCTACTGGAGTAAAATATATGATTTACTAATGTATTTGATATTATCCCAGAGGCAGAACTTTTCTCCACTTTCTGTAATGTAATTTTTTTTAGTAAAAAAAATTCTGCAGATCATTTTGAAATAAAATAACATTTTATAATGTTATAATAAATTCACCCACCAATAAACCAGTGCTCTCCAGTGTACTGAACCAAAAATAGCTTAGATGCCTTCTTTTTCAAATAAAGATGGCAAGAGAACATTAAAAATTGATAATAGGAGTAAATAAAAAGTTGCTGAAAAATTGCATGCTCTATCTGAATCATGAAAGAAAAAATTTGGGTTCAGTGTCCCTTTAAGGAAAACTTATACAGTGCAGCCAGAACACAGTGCTGTTTGAAGGGAACAGTCTGATGCAGATCAGCCAACAGTTTCTGCATGTGTCCCATTCTTTTTGCAGACATGCTGCATTTTCTACGATGACATCTCCAATCACAGCATGTTCTGCCTTGGGGAGTTAATAATCTGAACTGTATTTAGTACTGGTAATTACATCAGGTTTTTTTTTTTTTATTTCTCCTGTGTACAATTAAATGAACACAAAATTAAACTTTCACGATTCAAATATAGCATGCAATTTTAAACAAGATTCCAATTTACTTTCATTATCAAACTGTACATATCCTTTTTATATGCACACTTTCTGGGGCACCTACTGAGCATGTGCACGCGTTCACATTATATACGTATATGCATTTGTGATTGGCTAAATGTTGTCACATGATACCAGGGAAGGGGAAAATTAAGGTAACTGAATTTTTTCAGAAAAAAATCTATTACTAATTTAAAATTCAGACTAGTTATAATTGCATTGTTTTTTTATTATGCAATTTGACTGTATTCAGAGCTGCTTTAAGGGTTCTTTATAACAAAGATTAGAGTGTTTAATTAGGTTCGGCCATGTTAATCAGTGCATTGCATAAAGGCATAAATGCTTTCATGAAAAAATAGCAAAAACAACACAGAGGTTACTAAAAAGGGAGAACAATAGCAAGATTTCAGGATCCTAAGTGACTGTCTCCCTCCTATGTAGCTACTGAAAGGTAGGATGTCTACATAGCTTTTTGCTGCTGTTGTGAATAAAACCTATAATATTTTGTGAACATTTGGTGATGTTTGTATCATTTGGATGTATTTTATACCTGTTGTGAAGGTGCATGGTGGTGTTAACTTAAAGGGACATGAAACACATTTTTTTTCTGAATTGATTCATATAGATCATAGATTTGTAAACAAGTTTACAGTTTAATTCTATTGTTTAATTTGCTTTTCTCTCTTGGTATCCTCTGTTGAAAACCTAGGTAGGCTCAGGAGCCGAAATGCACTACTGGACGCTACGTGCTGATTGGTAAGTGCACATTTATGCTTGATTGGCTCACCTGATGTGTTCAGCTAGCTGCCAGTAGTGCATTACTGCTCCATCATAGGATAACGAGAGAATGAAACAAATTTGATATTGAAAGTAAATTGGAAAGTTGTTTACAACTGTATGCTCTATCTTAAATCACAAAAGAGGAATTTGGGGTTTCACATCCCTTTAAATAGATATGAAAGTCAAAATTGAATGACTCAAAAAGAGCATGTCACTTTAAAATCCACTTCTATTATCAAATATACTTTGTTGAAAAGTATATGTACATATGCACAACAGCAGAAATACACTACTGGAATCTAGCTGGTGATTGGTGGCTCCATACAATTGTCTCTTGTCATTGGCTCACCAGATGTGTTAAGCTAGCTCCCAGTATTGCATTGCTGCTCTGTAGTCGACTTAAAACACACAGTAATATTCAAGTAAAAGTGCAATAACAACAACATGTTTTAACATTCTTTTTTTGCACTTTTATATCCCTTTAATTGTGCCATACAATCCATATTTATTATATAATTAAAGCGAACAAATATCAAAGGATAAGCTTCCAGGACATTCCTATAAGATGTGGGACAGGAAGAATATTGTATCATACCATGTCATGAACCCAGTATCCTGACTCAAGCCTTTGTGCATATGCATTCTTATATTCTTTCCTGTGTGTTTTTATAGTCCCTTTTGTAAATCAGCAAAGGAAGATAGTGGCAAGAACTCGGAAACAAAGGTTATTTCTCTGCTTGTCTAGGGCAATGTCTGATATTGTCATTATGTGTAAAAATCTTGGTTATAGGGACAGTCTACTCCAGAATTTTTATTGATGAAACAGATAGATAATCCCTTTATTATGCATTCCCCAGTTTTGCATAACCAACATGGTTAGATTAAAGGGACAGTCTAGTCTAATTAAACGTTCATGATTCCAATAGTGTATGCAATTTTAAACTTTCCAATTTACTTTTATTATCAAAATTTGCTTTGCTCTCTTGGTATTCTTTGTGGAAAGCTAAACCTAGGTAGGCTCATATGCTAATTTCTAAACTGTTGAACTGCCTCTTATCTCAGTGCATTTTGACAGTTTTTGACAGACACTGCTAGACCATGTGTGTCATATACATACCATTGTGCTCACTCCCGTGGAGTTATTTAAGAGTCAGCACCGATTGGTTAAAATGCAGGTCTGTCAAAAGAACTGAGATTAGGCAGTCTGCAGAGGCTTAGAAACCAGGTAATCAAAGAGGTAAAAAGTGCATTAATATAACAGTGCTGGTTATGCAAAGCTGGGGAATGGGTAATAAAAGGGTTATCTGTCTTTTAAAACAATAACAATTCTGGAGTAGACTGTCCCTTTAATATACTTTTACCTCTGTGATTACCTTGTATCTAAGCCTCTGCAGACTGCCCCCCTTATTTCAGTTCTTTTTACAGACTTGCATTATAGCCAATCAGTGCCCTCCTATAAGTAACTCCATGGCGTGAGCACAGTGTTATCTATATGGCACACATAAACTAATGCCCTCTAGCTGTGAAAAACTGTCAAATGCACTGAGATAAGAGGTGGCCTTTAAGGGCTTAAAAATTAGCATATAAGCCTACCTACGTTTAGTTTTCAACTAAGAATACCAAGAGAATAAAGCAAATTTGATGATAAAACTGAATTGGAAGCTGTTTAAAACTGTTTGAAAATATATTTTTTGACTAGATTTTCCCTTTAGAGCAGATTATTTTGTGGAGACTAAGTTTATTACATAGCTGAACACATATGATTAGTTACAATTTCCTATGTTGTAAGGAAGACGGTTCTCATTTTCATAAAAATAAATGTGTGCAGGCACACTGGTATTAGTAATATAACCATGTATTCACAACCTAGATAGCACATTTGTTCTTAAGCATCACTGTAAATAAAATGTGTAGCCCTGTGCACCATAACTAACCAATTAATTCATTTGTATGATATATTTTGTCCAGTTTGACAAAATGGTCATAAAGCAGGTTACCTTTTTATTAGCATTGCGAATAGGGATTGCATGGGAAATTGTATTATTTCGCAAACATTTTATGTGACATTACCAGTTTGCCCAAATCCAATGCCTAAGATGTTCTGTTTTTTGGACTATGCTTGGTTCAAAAGAAGCAGAACAGCTTGTGATGGATGGAGAATTAGTGCATTTTGTCATATGTGTAAAACTGCACCTTGTAAAAATATAAACTTACCCATCCAAACTTCCCCAAACTGACCAGCTCCAAGCTTCTTACATAGTTTTATTGATTCTCTTGGTATTTCCCAAGCATCTTTGTCCCATGGTTTTTGTGGTTTTTGCGTTAAACAAGGTTTCTCAAGTTTTCGGCATAAGCCATCGGACTGTTCTATAATGAAAACAAATTGCACTGTTTATATGGTATAATTATGTTTGAATGGCAGTCAATTGTACACCAAAGGTCTTAAAATGACATTGTCCCATGCAATCTAGAAAGACCAAAAAGCAAAACCTGTAATCTTTTTTTTTTAAAATGCTGCAAATGACCTAAACCAACTATCTTAATGCAGCATTTGTAGGATAGAGGCTTTTAACATCCTTTTATTATGGCATTTTTTTTTGTATACAATTTCACATTAGATTATTAAAAAAACCTAAAAAGCATATAAAAGCTCCAAAACAAAAATGGACAAATATAAAATAACTATTTTCCTTTTAGCGTTATGGTTTAGGATATTCTGCTTTAAGGCATACTGTATCTGTCAACACACCTAATACTTTCACTGGCCGTAGCTCAACTGATATTGACTGCAAGCCAATCAAAACCCGACATGCAAAACTTACTCTGGTAATGCTGGATCATGTCACTGATGCAAGTAAAAGTAATTCGAGGAGAAATATAGTAACCCCCATTGTCAAGAGTCCTGATTTTGTAGTGCTTGATTACATCACCAGCCTGTGGGTCAACATCTCTAATAGACAAGGAGTAACTGCCTGTAAAGGAAATCATTTTAAAGAACCAAGTTAATAAATATATATATATTTTCTACATATGTAGATTTGCTCTTTTCACCCACAGTCAAACACTAGGTCTGACAAACGTTCTGCCCTTTTATAGTATACCCATCACATCAATTTTCCTATAAAGGTTTTTTTAATTTGTCATGCCACCATACCTTCATAGATGGACATCATAAAGCACACATTACTTAATTCATACACCACATGTTTAATGTAATCAACCCTCATCTTTAAAACCTAAAACCATATGTAGTTTTGTAAGAAATTGTGTGTGTGTGTGGGGGGGGGGGGGGGGATCAACTCTACACAAAAGTTTAAAATATGAGACACCTGGCTAAGCTCTTAGAAGGACAGTGTACTATAAAAAAAAATCATTTTACCTGAAGGAGTGTAATTCAATTGTTTACAAAATGCTCCTTTACTTTGATTTTGTCATTTTAAATACATATTTTTGCCTGAAACATCCAACTATACTGAACATTTCAATACTGCAGTAATAGGTACGGAAACGCTAGGTAAAAATGAGCCAGCAGAAGAAATCACCCTCCCTGAGGCAAAAATATATAGGTGTTAAAATTTTCATTTTTTCCCACTAAGTATTGGGTTTTGTGTATACACAGAGAGATAAGATAATGAAATAGTTTGTGCTTGTGTACATAAAAAGTGATAAGAATAAATGATTTGCTGCACTTGCAAGCTCAATCAGTTATAAGGGGTTGTGATTTCAAAGAGCAAAACAGCTATTTCATATACAAAAATAATCCTTAACAAATAATTTTCTATATATTCTACACTCTGCAGCAGGTATAACAAGTCATTGGAAACACATTAGGAGAAAACAATCTTACAGAACACTTTCTCTTTAATGCTCAAAATAACTTCCAAGCTTAAGGAGGTGTGAATATAAATCCAAGGTCAGATTTGTCACCTATTTAAAGGGACACTAAACCCAATTTTTTTTCTTTCATGATTCAGATAGAGCATGCAATTTTAAGCAACTTTCTACTTTACTCCTATAATCACTTTTTCTTCGTTCTCTTGCAATCTTTATTTTAAAAGCAGGAATGTAAAGCTTAAGAGCTGGCCAATTTTTGGTTGAGAACCTGGGTTATGCTTGCTTATTGGTTTGCTAAATGTAGCCACCAATAAGCAAGCGCTATCCAGGGTGCTGAACCTAAAATGGGCTGTCTTCTAAGCTTTAAATTCCTGCTTTTTAAATAAAGATAGCAAGAGAACAAAGAAAAATTGATAGTAGGAGTAAATAAGAAAGTTGCTTAAAATTGCATGCTCTATCTGAATCATGAAAGAAAAATTGGGTTTAGTATCCTTTTAATTACTGTGGGAATCACATACTACAATAAAGTTATACAGGGAACAAAATTCAAATCCCACCTTTCAATGTTTCACTTTCTCTAATCAAGAAACACCCTGGGGCGTTTCCAGGAGATAGAAGTTGTCTCTCTGCATCTTTCCTTGTGATATCTTTGAAGAACCATCTGAAAAACAGTGGTAAGCTCAGATTTTCCATTTAACAGCCTACAACATTATATGGCAACAAAAAATAAATATATAGCCATAGATTCTAGGGAGTCCTAAAAACACCTGTGCCCATAAGATAGAATGTGGTCTCCTGGCAGATCTATATGTAGTGACCATCAGTTCACAAGGTTGTATGATTGCTTTGGCTATACCTCAGTTGTTAGTGATTGCATAACCACAAAGTTTAAAACGTGTGCAATTTAAAAAACAACTTTCCAATTCATTTCTATTATCAACTTTACCTCTTTTTCCTTGGTATCCTTTGTTTATTCCATTTGCATGTTAATATGCCTAGGCAGGCTGAGGAGCGTGCACCTCTCAATCACATGATTTATAACTGCTGAAAACACTGCTGCAATATAGTGCTCACTAAACATTGGGCAGTTTTTTTCTATCATACAGTGTTAGTATAATACAAGTGTTCAGTTTCCAAGTTATTGCCATTGTAAAGCAGTGTGGCTACAAAATTAATTTCCAATTCTTTTGGAATCATTATAAAATCTACCTTTTGAGCCTGGATATATTCTTAACCAAAACATGACAAAACAGGCTGCAATGTAGACTTTTTTTTAAAAAGATCTTTTTCATTTCAGTAGTTTATCAAGGTCTAAAAGGGTTGAGAGATTGAGGGTGCTGAGTGTCCTCAGCAGTTTATTATGGCTGTATACTGTTAGTTTGAATCAGTGTGGGAATCTGTAGTCAAGTGAGTCTCTGTTTAATACCATGAATTGGATACTCTATAGTAGCCATGAGGAATTACATGCTGTAAACTGATTTTATTATGGGCAGCAGTCCTTGGGGAAATTGTCTGAAATAATCTAGAGGAGCCAATGAAAGAGGAAATGACTTGGGGCTATTGATTATAATTTGAGCTAGAGCCCCCAAATTTTTTTGACTGTAGCAACCACATTGCTGGGACATATTCAAAAGTAAATTGGTTTTATACTGAAGCTAACATTTGCGTTTCTCTGCCATCTACATCATTTTTATGTACAAAAAGTATAGCAATTGTCTCAGCAGATTGAAAAGACACTCCAATAAAAACGTAATAATCATCTTGTAATTACTTACTCTTCTGTTTCAAGCGTGTTTAATTTTGCTACATAGTTGCTTGGAATAAATCCTTCTCTCTTTGTTGACAGCGACTTTGCTTTCCACCATTCTCCATGACTACAGGGAAAAATTCAATAAAACATTACAGTTTTGTACTAATTGCATTACAAAGCTAAATATGTGGCGATGAGAATTAAATGCAAATTTAACTGTTTAAATGTCTTAAACAATATTGTTTCTACAAACCACAAATAAAATTATATTATTTTCCTATTTTATATACAAATTATGCAATTCATACATTTACACATTAGCAGACGTATGCTCCAATTGTAAACAGCGTATTTTTAAAGTGAAACATTACTAATTTTTTTCCATATTTTATTTATATATATATATATATATATATATACATACAGTATATATAAATACACACACACATATAAATATATATATATATCTTGTCATTTATGACAATAATGTCATAATACAGTTTATACATGCAACCTAAAGTTATAATGTTTATACTTTCTTTATACATAGTACCATCAGAAAGATAGTACAGTACTGTAACCCGAAAGGTAATATTTGTTGTTTAAAAAAAACAAACAAAGAACAGAATATAATTTGCATTTTAAAACGCAAAAACCAAAGACACAGAAGACTGTGACTTTTTGTAATTTAATGAAAAAGTCTGGATTACTGAATTCCAGATTTGAGAGTCTCTCTCTCTCTCTCTCTGTGTCTCTCTCTCTCGCAGTCTCTCTCTCTCTATATATATATATATATATATATATATATATATATATATATATATATATATATTGGCATATATATATAGGTATTTATTACTCACTGGCTGATATAAACAGCTCCCAAAGTAGATTTATCCAGCACATACACATCAATATTTTATAACACCAAATACTGTAATACATTTTGAAATGTTGTATGGTTATTAAAAAAAAAAAGTGTTTTAAAGTAAGTGCTACAGAGTACCTAGGAAAGGTACTTTATGGGTTCAGTCTATATTTATCACTTTCTAGCTGTCCTATTAAAGTCCTGAATTCTCATAGTTCATGCACATTGACAACTCTAATGGAAGTAAATTTACTGTGCACAAAAATCATTACTACAGAAATTCCTATTTATTTTTTGCATATTTTTTGTAAGGGCCAGTCACTAATAATAGGATATACAGGGGAGGGGGCACATTACATTATATTCATATAAGTATAACAGCTCAAAATAAAATTAGATTAGTTAAGGGATTCTATCCCCCAGTTCTCTAAGGGCAGCTCTTACCAAAGATCCCATATGCTTCCAATCCCCAAAAATGCAGAACTGGTTAGAGGCCTGCATTATAGTTTTGGAGTGCAGGAAGAGTGGGGCGTCACTATTCACCTGGTTAAATTGAGGGAGAGGGCAGGCTTAAGAACAAAGACAGTATTGGCGATGTTGTGGGTAGATTCTATACTTCAAGGTTTAACTATGCTCCTACATCTAACTCTACACATCCACATATAAGCCAGATCTGATGAGGTTCCTCACTCCTTTTAAATCACTATGCTCGACTGGCATAAGAGCCCCTTGCCACTATTGACAAAACAGTCAAGTTGCCTCCCATCCTACATGCAAACTTGGCAAATTGAGTTAGGCATACAATTGTCAGCCTTTGTGGATTGCAGTGGAAGGCCACTTTAAAAAAAAATACTAAGCAGAAAATTCTATAGCTGAAGCTTGCAATTTTAAATTTCTTTTATCTAGTTTTCTTCATTCTCTTGGTATCCTTTGTTGAAAAACATACATAGGTATGCCCAGGAGCAGCAATGCACTACTGAGAGCTAGCTGCTGATTGGTGGCTGCACATATATGTCTCTTGTCATTGGCTTACCTGATGTGTTCAGCCAGCTCTTAGTAGTTTAGTGTGGCTCCTTCAAAAAAGGATATTAAAAGAACTAAGGAAATTGAATAATAGAAGTAAACTGGAAAGTTGCTTAAACTTGTATGTTCTGGCAGAAGTATGGAAGAAAAATGTTGTGTTTCATGTCCCTTTAATTACCTGCAACAGAAAATCCCATAATATACAGACTATACAGATGTGGCTGGAAAGAATGGCCAAATTACTTGCCTTGTAAGCATACAGCTTTGTTATATACAGGTTTTTTTCAGAAAGTTAAATTTTACTGGAAGCAATCATGGCAGGATTAGCATTTACAGTGGGTGAATCAGTGTTCCCCTTCCGTTGCCATTTATCCGATGTAGGGTCCATTCCCATTAGAGGAATACTGTAGTCAAAATTAAACTATCATGATTCAGATAGAACAAGCAATTTTAAGCAACTTTCTTATTTATTCATATTATCAATTTTTCTTTGTTCTCTTAGTATCTTTATTTGAATGTAAGCTTAGGAGCCAGCCAATTTTTGGTTCAGCACCTGGGTAGCGCTTGCTGATTGTAGCTACATTTAGACACCAATCAAAAAGTGCTACCCAGGTCTGAACCAAAAATGGGCTGGCTCCTATGCTTACATTCTTGCTTTTTTAAATAAAGATACCAAGAGAATGTAGAAAAATTGATAATAGGAGTAAATTTAAAAAGTTGCTTATAATTGCCTGCTCTATCTGAATCATGAAAGTTTAATTTCGACTATACTATTCCTTTAAGAGTCAAGAGTGGGAAGGAACCCATTGCCCCCGTACTGCTGACTCCTTGTTTCACTGTACCATTATTATTATTATTATCATTTATTTGTATAGCGCCGCCAAATTCCATAGCACTATTATTGAGGCCAACCATATTACTTCTCTCAGGTTTTATCGGTTTCTTATTTTCTCCTATGCACTCCCCTTAATGTTGAGAAATGGATACTCCACTTGAGGATTTGCGACACCCCTTGTGTCAAGGGATGGTCTGCTGGGGGGTAGTCTCATGTAACAGGAGGATGTCCCAATGGTTCCCTTTTCCCCCTTGAGCTTGGTTAAGTTCACTTTCAAGCCTTAGGGTTAGGGGTTGATGAGGCAGGGAAGTTTACCCGGTTGTTTTCCCTTTTTCTCAAAAAGGAGATGGTCTTTCCTCAATTTGAAGATATAGGTACAACTATTCTCGTGCGCAGTGAGTTCCAGATTTTTGTTATTCTTTATTGTTTATTATTTTGTTATCAGCAGGAGAGATATCATTTATTAGTATCACAAATTGTGCTTTCATAGTTAATATATGTGTGTAACTGTAATACTTCTTTCCTGCTAATGCACTCAAGTATCAAACAGTTTTAATGGAGTAGATTTACAAAGCCTCACTTGCAGCTTTTGAAGCTTAGCAGTTCAGGCTCAGATGAGTGAGTCTGCAGCCACAAATGAAAGAAGCAGAAACTGCTTCTTTTGCCTCTCCGCTACCTCAGAAGTAGTGAGATCAGCTACCCCGACACTCGCTTAAAAGCTCTTGTGCAATGTTACATTTTACCAAATAATGCAGCATCATAAGTGGCAACTGCAGAAAGACAGGTTCTCTACTTGCAAACCTGTCCGCCTGTAATCAATATACATTTTACTCAATGTAAACGATTAATCCTACAATAAAGTTCATTAAAAATAGAAAAATTGTTAAAATGATGCAGTTAACAGGATAGTCTAGTCAAAATTAAACTTTCATGATTCAGATAGAGCAGGCAATTTTAAGCAACTTTCTAATTTACTCCTATTATCAATTTGTCTTTGTTCTCTTGCTATCTTTATTTGAAAAAGCAGGAATATAATCTTAGGAGCCGGCCCATTTTAGGTTCAGCACCTGGGTAGTGCTTGCTGATTGGTGTCTACATGTAGCCTTCTTTTTCAAATAAAGATACAATGAGAACGAAGACAAATTGCTAATAGGAGTAAATGAGAAATTTGCTTACAATTGCATGCTCTATCTGAATCATGAAAGTTTAATTTTTGACTAGACTATTCCTTTAATAACTCTTTAATTTATCTTAATATATTACTCAAAGTTACAAAATGTGGTGCCAGACATGCCTAATTACCTAACTGCAATTGTGGGGCAGTTTTTTAGAAAACAAATTACAGTTGTGTTGAGGGACACAAAAAAATGTGTGGAGGGCTGGATGTGATCATAGGACTGACAAATTTTTAGCACTAATGTACATTGTCCGATTGGTACTCAATGCTAAAACATTGAGTTTGCACAATGTCATGTACCTTTTTGAGCAATATCAGGGAGTATCAGCCAATGAGAATTAACAGGAAATGTATATAAGCCTGTGAAGATTAGTAGTAAACAACCAACTATTTACATAAATTTGCCTCCGATATCAAATACTTACTCTTCAAGAACTTTTAATTTTTCCCCTTTTTTAAAAGACAAATCATCTTGATGGATTCCCTGATATGGATACAGAGCAACTACAATATTCCCTCGTTCTTCAGTTTCTGCAACAAACAAAGAAAAACTCTTTAAAACTGAATAGAAAAGGAATTTAACAAGCTGAACTATAATGATACAAATAAGTACATACCCATGTGTATCCATTGTCCAGGTAACTTATCTGTTTCTCCAGTTAAATTCTACAAGAGAGGACAGGAATCTGGTTATATTTTTAGTTGTGTACATTTATCATCACACAATATTCAGTGGCTTGTGCTCAAACTTGCTAATTGTGGAGGTCAAAATAGATGTAGTTAAAGGGCCATAAAAAGTTGAAAATGGACATATTTTGATTTGCATCCAGTTTTAAGACTATGCACCTTTCCTATTGTGTGTTTAAGTACCGCACAGCACTGCATGCCCTGAGTTGAAACCACCGTTGATATCCAATCAGCAGCACTAGCCACACAACTTAGATGTCTAACTAGCTTTGCTTATTGGATCGGCGGCTGTTTCTGAGGGGTTAAAACACACAGTAGTGTAGCTTCAATTGTCTCAAAATTACTTGTTCTAATGAATTAGCGCATGCAATTTTTTTGACAATTATGGCCCTTTAACCCTAAGTGTGTGCGCAACAAAAATGCCTGTATGACAATATGAAACCAGTGTTCAGATTTGTGTATCATGAGTGTGCACATTAAGCGCCAAATTATAAATGGAGCACAAAATATTGCTTCCGCAAAAGTGATATTTGCGCTACACTTACACAAATGTGCACTGGTATTACAATTGAGGCGCAATGCAAACGCGCTCACTAGAGAACGCTTCCATAGGCTCCAATGGAAGCCTCATTCTCATGTAGTGAGACACAGCATGAGAACAAGCGCAGCAAAGAGGGTAAGTCATACAACGATGGGCAGCAAATATAAATATATATGTATATGCTGATTTAATCACACATTAAACATATATGTATAAAAGCACATACATATATATTTTTTCAGAGAGCACACAGTTCCCATAGACGGCAATGTAAAGGCTTTTTTTAGTGCCATATGTTTTTCTAACAACCCATACCCGCCACTTTTAGCTCCTTAAAACCGCCTTCTGCAGTTATTATTGGGGGGAAAAAGATGTTACATTTTTTTTGTTTAAAAATACACACTACACTTGCAATTGAGACACTTCTTTGATACCCACAGACACAAAAATCTAATAGTTAGGGAATTTACAACATTTGAAAATTTATGCTGTGCGGAAATCCCACCCCTTCATGCAATATCTACACTTTACTCACTTTTGAATACCCCATCCACGATCATGCAAACCAACACAATAACTTCCTGGCATAAAGGGTTGCCATATACATTTAGAGAAGATGAGTGGGCCACAATATTTCTTAAGACAAGCAAAGCATCCCACTCGGCTATACTCTTAGAAACAAACTATAAGTTCCTACTTAGGTGGTACCTCACACCACAGCGACTAAATACATTTTCCCCCAAGCTTTAGACCGGTGCTGGCGTAAATGCACAGAAAAAGGAACACGATACCACTTATGGTGGACATGCCCAAAAATAAAAGATTTCTGGCACAATATAAATTCTATCATTAATAAAATCCTAGAGTGTGAGATCAACTTAGATCCTTTAATATATCTATTTAACCTTATACCTAAGTTACCCTCCAAACAACATGCAGCTCTTCTGCAACTAGCTATTTGTAGTGCCAAACAAATAATCCCAAGATTGTGGAAGTCAGAGACACCCCCAACGCTAAATATATGGATCACACAGATGCACACTAACCTGAAACTAGAGAGATACTTCTACTACTCTGTTGATAGACTAGACTTCTACGCTGACATAATGTATTACTGGGTAACAAATTATTTACTAAGGTCAGATAGATCAACATAGATCATGGTTAATACTTTTGGCCCCGGTGGAGATGTCCCCTGTTGAGGTTTGATATATCAGAGTCAAGACTTATTAAAATGATCATGATAGACTTAAAGGAAGAAGATTGATATCAAGACATTCTGCAAATACGTACAATCGTTATACTCTATCTCCACCCTATTTGTGAGCTTAAATACCTCTAATTAATAAGACAAACCATAACCCGAGTTGAGATTACAAACCCAATATAAACTTAAGCTCCTGAGGCTGAATCTGAAATATGGTAATTCATCCCTTCCTGCAGCCGTCAGGAAATGTGTGAACACATGTCTTAGTTATGAACCTTTGATGTCATTGTGAACAACTGTATTACTTGTGATTGATCTAGACTGTATCTATAACAAATCTGTCAATGTAAAGCTTTGTTATTTATTTTAATGTTGTTATGAACGATAAAAATTCAATAAAAAGATTTATTTAAGAAGAAAAAAAATACACCCTACACTAAATTTTGGGGGCAATTTGTGGACATTTAGAAAATTAACCAGAGGTCTGACCTCTGGTTAATTTTCTGAGCGCTAATTTCTACTGCAAGCTCGGGGTATCAACAGGGGTCAAGTCGAGCAGGAACGCATGGAAACGGAGTTCCTGCACTATTTTTGCAAGAGGAGCTAAAGTTCCTTCTGGACAGAGAAAAGAAATGCTTCTGTAAACACTGCTGCTGGTGGTGGTGGGAGGAGCTGGAGCACAGTTTGATTAGAGGGATAGTGAGATCCTGTAGTAATGGGCAGTAACACTTCCTACAATACACTAAATGCAAGCCTGTCAGCGGTCCTGCTGTGTTATCACTCCGCAATGTGTGTAACACATGGTGCTTACATTTCTGTGTGGCTTGCTCTGGGGTTATTTAGCACCCCTCAGCAGAAATAGAACTATTGCACCTTAAGTGGGTGAGACTCTGTGACAGAGTAGTCATCTCAGGCCCAAAGGCAACCATTCAACCCTTCATTGGTTTTAATTTGCTTTTATTAACCAAAGCATATAGATTATATGTATATAAATATAATGTAAGTGTGTGTGGGTTTATAAAACAATATTAATAGTAATGGGGGAAGGAAGTCTTGGTGAGTTCCCACACTTTTTTTGTAGGACTTGATCCCTGGGTATCAATAACAAGCCACTTATAATGGCTGGTTATTTATATGTGAGCCCACAAACGGGCTTGTAATCTAGCCCTAAATAGGCAAATAAAATGAACACGTAATATCTATAAATGTCACATTTAGTCATGTCCCTGATAATATATGCTTTTTTATAGGCTTATTTTATCTTAACAATACAGGACAATAACATGTTAGCTTCTAGAAATGTGCACATCTTGTTTGCATAGTATTTTCTCTGGTGTAAAAATGCACGTGTGATTGTCTTAGGAAATATGGATTGCAATGTGTGTATAATATATGTGAATGTGTGTGCAAGTATAGTGTATACTTAAAAAATATTTCTTTGTTGTGCAAAATATGTGTGGTGATTGTTCTACTGTGTCTAGAAGAGTAGAAAATGATAGTGCTAAAGTCTCAGAGACTCTTTTACCCACAGTGTTTTTTTTTGTGGTATGTTTATAAATTTTGAAATAAAGACTTGATAAAAAAAAGCATTAAAGGGACATTAAACACTTTCAGATAGTAATATAAAATTTTATATATATAAAAAAATCTATACTATACTTTCATTATTTATTTTGTCCCCTTTTTCTGTAATTCCATTCTGAAATTGTGAGGATTTCAGTTCCTGTTAGAAATGGAAGTACAGAGCACTGTTATATTCCACACAGCCATTGGCTGCACACTCTAGTGACCTATTTATAAGTGTCCCTAATTGGCCACAGCAGAGAACGTAACCTAAGTTACAACATGGCAGCTCCCATTGTTTTATAGACACTAAAACTTTACACTTATTTTGTCACTATTTAAACAGATAATGGAACTTTAAAAATACATCTACATGTTATTCTCAGGCTCGTTTTTTCTTGGAATGAATCATTCTATCCAGCATTTATTTAGTGTTTAATTGTGCTGTCGTGGTTGTGTGCAGCACTTTAAAGGCACAGTAAACACCTTGACATTTTTATATAAAATATTTAGTTATAGTGAATGAAACACCTTTACGTTACACTTTCATTATTTTGGTCCTGTTTTCATGTAATTTAGATTTAGAATTTGGATTTTCTAGTTCTCAGAATTTGAAATGCACCCTGTTGACTCATCAAGGCTGAACCTGCTACATATATGTATCTATACTAACGTAATGACAAAGGCTAGTTTTGTTGTCTCAATGATTAGTGGCATTTGTCTACTGAAAAACAATTACAGATGTTAATTTTTTTAAAACATTTAAACTTGACTGATATCTATGTTATTCTATATTAACATCACAGAATACTGCATCCAGACTTCTCAATGTGGATATTTTTTTATGGATGATAATGTGGAGGTATAAATAAGCAATATAGGTACAAACTCCTGTTATAACTTAAAATGGATCATACTTAAAAAAAAGTCACAGCATGCATCAATCACACACCGAAAATAATACAGTGCAAAATACATTATCATACATGAATCACACAAGCAGTAATATAAAAAAGCTGTGTCTGCTAATGAGACTGTTAAGTTGGATTAATTTCATAGTATAACAAACTATTGTACAGTTGTACTTTGAAATATATTTGAACTTTGGAACAAGGTACAATTGTTTATTTTGATTAAAATTGCAGTATAAAAAAATCATGGTATATTTATAGTCAAAATTAAACTTTCATGATTACGATACAGCAGGCAATTTTAAGCAACTTTCTAATTTACTCCTATTATCAATTTTTCTTTGATCTCTTGGTATCTTTATTTGAATTTAAGCATAGGAGCCAGCCCATTTTTGGTTCAGCACCTGGGTAGCGCTTGCTGATTGGTGGCTACATTTAGACACCAATCAGAAAATGCTACCCAGGTTCTGAACCAAAAATCGTCTGGCTCCTATGCTTACATTCTTGCTTATTCAAATAAAGATACCAAGAGAAAGAATCAAAATTGAGAATAGGTGTACATTAGAAAGTTGCTCTATCTGAATCATGAAAGTTGATTTTGACTAAACTATTCCTTAAAAAGGAGAAAACAAGGAGAAATAAAAAAAAAATTAAATTCCAAATATGTTATTTGTCTGCTCTTTTTGTCTATACCACATCCCCTGATGACTAATCCATGTATCTACCACCATTTACGTAAAGTGATTTTAGCGATAAACATACCATACAAATGACCAATGTGCTGAATGAATAGAAAGATATACAAGAGGAAAAATAACCATTGGAACCTTTATACATTGTTATATTCCAGTCAATAGTTTTTTTATATTTAAATGTATTCATTTCTGTATTCTCGCCAATAAAAAATCATATCCCTTTAACTAGGATATATATTGGAAAGCAGCCAGTTACAACTGTTATAATGCGCATAAACACATTTCATCCGGGTAAGATCAACAGAAAAGACATTTGTGCACGTAAGTTCCCAAGGTAAAGCATTCATTGAGAATTGAAAAGCTTGTATTTTCTGCCAAAAGATTTACTGTGTTACAAGAACTGGTTTTTCAACTCCACAGCACATGTTTTTGTTTACCTAGGTGAAGTGATCAGGGAAAAAACCCCACGACTTTAGCTTAAAGGGGCGTAGAAATCAATGTGCATATTTCAGGATTCAATAGTGTAGAGTTTTTAAAAAACATTTCAGTTTACTTCTGAGCCTCTTTCTCTTGATATATCTATCCATTGTTAAAATGCGTTGCTCTACATGAGAGAATACTTAGGTGGGTTTAAGAGTGTTTAAAGGTCTTGAGCACTGTAAGTATAACAACAATTTTAGAAACATTTTTTTGCAAACTCTGCTGCCATATGGTGTTCATAACATAACACTCCTGAGCATATGTCAGTATGCTCTCACGAAAAGGAGTTAAAGGGACAGTAAATTTAAAATGAAACTTTCATGATTAAGATAGAGTCTGCAATTTTAATAAATTTATTTCTATGATCAAATTTGCTTTATTATCTTGGTATCCTTTGTTGGAAAGCATACCTGGGTAGGTTCAGAAGCAGTAGTGCACTACTGTGAGTTGCTGAGTGGTGGCTGCACATATATGGCTCTAGTCATTGGCTCACCCGATG
The DNA here is from genome assembly GCF_027579735.1 of Bombina bombina. Classification (NCBI taxonomy): domain Eukaryota; kingdom Metazoa; phylum Chordata; class Amphibia; order Anura; family Bombinatoridae; genus Bombina; species Bombina bombina. Next base: position 897,622,375 of record NC_069503.1, on the reverse strand, counting down.
TGTTCAGCTAGTTCCCAATAGAGCACTGCTGCTTCTTTAACAAAGGATACCAAATGAATGAAATAAATCTAACAATAGAAGTAAACTGGAAAGTTATTTAAAATTTCTTGCTTTATCTGAATCATAAAAGAAAAATTTGCCTTTAGTTTCAACAAGCTAGAGAAACAGATACATTTGATAACAGAAGTAAAGTAGAAAGCTTTCAAAAACTATGCGCTTTATCGGAATGACAATTGTCCCTTTAAAATGTAGCAAACTAGTCACAGAAAATTGCTGACGTAAAAGACTGCACATTTGCCTTGCAGCAGTGTCTAGCTGAATACATTTTTATCCACCCTCCCAGGTATCTGATTGCTTTTCTTTATTGTATTCCAGTTTTCTTCAATATTGTACCTAAGTTGCATTCTCAGTATGAGGAAATAAGTATTATTTTTTGTTTATACATTTATGGCGCATTTAACTGTCCACCAATAGAGCTAAGGGAGTTGTCCTTATTATCCAGCGAAAAATATGTCCCTACGGATGATTCCTGCACAAACATGTGCTTGCATACAGTTTAAACAAATTTAACGTTTTTCATTCAAATCTATTTTTTAATCTAGCAATTTTTTTCAGTACTTTCATATGTATGAGCTAAGTGTTACTTAACCCCTTCAAGTCATTAGGATGTTCCATGCCATCCTAACAGCAATGGGCGTTAACGCCGTTAAGAAAGGCATGAAATGTTGTATCAAATATGGAGTCCTGCAACTTCCCCCTTTGACATAGGCAAGGATCGGTCTGGGGGTCGTGATTAGCAGCGTAGGCAGTCCCCCATGATCCCATCCCTGCCTTAATATCACGTTATCTTATTGACGATCCCGTGATTTCATTTTTACTAATAGTGTTTTCTTTGTTCTTATGTGAACACTATTGTACTGGCACAAAGGAGCTAACTTACTACTTATTGTTTCAAATATAAAATGTTTAGACTTATATATATATATATATATATATATATATATATATATATATATATATATATAGGTTTTTTCTGCCGGTACGCAAGAGCAATGTTCCTTCTAATGAGCTACTGCACATGATGGAGATAAAAAGGCACGGATATTCATTCATTACCCATCACTCTAGGTTTACTGCGGGGCATTACACTACTCGCCCTTTAGGTTAGCAGCTCTCATGGTCACCAATAATTTCTATACATTTTCCCCTCCCAGGCTGTTGTCTTTTTGCCTACAAGGAGGCAGGCAAACTACAACTCCCTGTATGCTTCACGCTTCTGCCGTTTTTCCTGTTTGCGCTGCGTGAGCTTTCTATTGGATGCACAGACCGGCTTACCCTGATGTCAGTGGAAAACCCGGAAGGGAACACATTAACCTTACATGATGAAGTTTCTGCCCTTTCTCATACGGCAGCACATAAAGCATGTAGCAGCCTTGGTACAACCCTTAAACCATGGTTGGTGCAATCTTGGCAGGATGCCCTAATCCTTCCCCCAGTCCCTAGTGTCATTAAGGTACCCTGTCAGGCAGGGCTGCTGTATAATATCCACTATGGACCAAAGAGAAAACACCTCCACCCCCCTGATGATCAGAGTCTCCAGTTCATGCAGTATTATGGGTGATTAGACAAAGGGCAGAGGGTAACCTTTCTAGGCAAGCTGGCTACAGACTTCGGAGTGGATCATGCCCAAGTTTCAGAGCTCAGCAGCAAAGTGATCCAAGCACAATACGAGAGGGACATGGGCACAGTGCTACAAGTGACAGATTGAGGTATTATCTCACTCCCCAGTACAAAGTGCTTTTCAGTCATATCAGTAAATTTGAAAGGGGAGTGAAATTCTTGGTGGATTTGAGAGCTGATATTGTAGAGAGTGTTGGAACTAAGCTGGCAGACTGTTCTCATATTAGGGTATGATAATTTGCAAATGTTTATTTTATTTTTGCAGGTTGTAATTCTCATAAAATAAATACAAAACAAAATCCCGTTTTTTTTTATTGCATGTTAAAATGTTGTATGCATTGTTTTTTATTCGTGTGAGACTGGAACATAAAATGGAGTGGTGAAAAACTGTCAAAATGCATTCAGATTAGAGGCGGCCTTCAAGGTCTAAGAAAACATAATTTATGCTTACCTGATAAATTTATTTCTCTTGTAGTGTATTCAGTCCACGGGTTATCCATTACTTATGGGATATATTCCCTTCCCAACAAGAAGTTGCAAGAGGATCACCCAAAGCAGAGATGCTATATAGCTCCTCCCCTCACGTGTCATATCCAGTCATTCGACCGAAACAAGACAAGAAAGGAGAAACCATAGGGTGCAGTGGTGACTGAATGTTTTAATTAAAATTTAGATCTGCCTTAAAAAGGCAGGGCGGGCCGTGGACTGAATACACTACAAGAGAAATAAATTTATCAGGTAAGCATAAATTATGTTTTCTCTTGTTAAGTGTATTCAGTCCACGGGTCATCCATTACTTATGGGATACCAATACCAAAGCTAAGTACACGGATGAAGGGAGGGACAAGGCAGGAACTTAAATGGAAGGAACCACTGCCTGTGGAACCTTTCTCCCAAAAACAGCCTCTGAAGAAGCAAAAGTGTCAAATTTGTAAAATTTCGAAAAGGTGTGAAGCGAAGACCAAGTCGCAGCCTTGCAAATCTGTTCAACAGAGGCCTCATTCTTAAAGGCCCAGGTGGAAGCCACAGCTCTAGTGGAATGAGCTGTAATTCTTTCAGGGGGCTGCTGTCCAGCAGTCTCATAGGCTAAACGTATTATACTACAAAGCCAAAAAGAGAGAGAGGTTGCCGAAGCTTTTTGACCTCTCCTCTGCCCAGAATAAACGACAAACAGGGAAGAAGTTTGACGAAAATCTTTAGTTGCCTTTAAATAGAATTTCAATGCACGGACTACGTCCAGATTATGCAAAAGACGTTCCTTCTTTGAAGAAGGATTAGGGCACAATTATGGGACAACAATCTCTTGATTGATATTCCTGTTAGAAACTACCTTAGGTAAAAACCTAGGTTTAGTACGCAGAACTACCTTGTCTGAATGGAAAACCAGAAAAGGAGAATCACAATGTAAGGCCGATAACTCAGAGACTCTTCGAGCCGAGGAAATAGCCATCAAAAACAGAACTTTCCAAGATAAAAGCTTAATATCAATGGAATGAAGGGGTTCAAACGGAACACCCTGAAGAACTTTAAGAACCAAGTTTAAGCTCCACGGAGGAGCAAGCCTGGACGTCTGGAACTTCTGCCAGACGCTTGTGCAAAAGAATAGACAGAGCAGAAATCTGTCCCTTCAACGAACTAGCAGATAAGCCCTTTTCCAAACCCTCTTGCAGAAAGGACAATACCCTAGGAATCCTAACCTTACTCCATGAGTAACTCTTGGATTCGCACCAATATAAGTATTTACGCCATATCTTATGATAGATTTTCCTGGTAACAGGCTTCCGAGCCTGTATTAAAGTATCAATAACTGACTCTGAGAAGCCACGCTTGGATAAGATCAAGCGTTCAATCTCCATGCAGTCAGCCTCAGAGAAATTAGATTTGGATGGTTGAAAGGACCTTGTATTAGAAGGTCCTGCCTCAGAGGTAGAGACCATGGTGGATAGGACGACATGTCCACTAGGTCTGCGTACCAGATCCTGCGTGGCCACGCAGGCGCTATCAGAATCACCGATGCTCTCTCCTGTTTGATCTTGGCAATCAGTCGAGGCAGCAGCGGAAATGGTGGAAACACATAAGCTATGTTGAAGACCCAAGAAGCTGCTAGAGCATCTATCAGCGCCGCTCCCGGGTCTCTGGACCTGGATCCGTAACGAGGAAGCTTGGCGTTCTGGCGAGACGCCATGAGATCCAGATCTGGTTTGCCCCAACGACGAATCAGTTGAGCGAACACCTCCGGATGAAGTTCCCACTCCCCCGGATGAAAGGTCTGGCGACTTAGAAAGTCCGCCTCCCAGTTCTCCACGCCTGGGATGTGGATCGCTGACAGGTGGCAAGAGTGAAACTCTGCCCAGCGAATTATCTTTGAGACTTCTAACATCGCTAGGGAACTCCTGGTTCCCCCTTGATGGTTGATGTAAGCAACAGTCGTGATGTTGTCCGACTGAAATCTGATGAACCTCAGTGTTGCTAACTGAGGCCAAGCTAGAAGAGCCTTGAATATTGCTCTTAATTCCAGAATATTTATTGGGAGGAGTTTCTCCTCCAGAGTCCACGATCCCTGAGCCTTCAGGGAGTTCCAGACTGCGCCCCAACCTAGAAGGCTGGCATCTGTTGTTACAATCGTCCACTCTGGCCTGCGAAAGGTCATGCCCTTGGACAGATGGACCCGAGAAAGCCACCAGAGAAGAGAATCTCTGGTTTCTTGATCCAGATTTGGTAGAGGGGACAAATCTGAGTAATCCCCATTCCACTGACCTAGCATGCATAACTGCAGTGGTCTGAGATGCAGGCACGCAAATGGCACTATGTCCATTGCCGCTACCATTAAGCCGATTACTTCCATGCACTGAGCCACTGACGGGCGTGGAATGGAATGAAGGACATGGCAAGCATTTAGAAGTTTTGACAACCTGGACTCCGTCAGGTAAATTTTCATCTCTACCGAATCTATAAGAGTCCCTAGGAAGGAGACTCTCGTGAGTGGTGATAGAGAACTCTTTTCCACGTTCACCTTCCACCCATGCGACCTCAGAAATGCCAGAACTATCTCTGTATGAGAATTGGCAATTTGAAAGCTTGATGCCTGTATCAGGATGTCGTCTAGATACGGAGCCACAGCTATGCCTCGCGGTCGTAGAACCGCCAGGAGTGAGCCCAGAACCTTTGTAAAGATTCTCGGGGCCGTAGCTAACCCGAAGGGAAGAGCTACAAACTGGTAATGCCTGTCTAGGAAGGCAAATCTTAGGTACCGATAATGATCTTTGTGAATCAGTATGTGAAGGTAGGCATCCTTTAAGTCCACTGTGGTCATGTACTGACCCTCTTGGATCATGGGTAGGATGGTTCGAATAGTTTCCATTTTGAATGATGGAACTCTTAGGAATTTGTTTAAGATCTTTAGGTCCAAGATTGGTCTGAAGGTTCCCTCTTTCTTGGGAACCACAAACAGATTTGAGTAAAACCCTTGCCCTTGTTCCGTCCGCGGAACTGGGTGGATCACCCCCATTATAAGGAGGTCTTGTACACAGCGTAGAAATGCCTCTTTCTTTATTTGGTTTGCTGATAACCTTGAAAGATGAAATCTCCCTTGTGGAGGAGAAGCTTTGAAATCCAGAAGATATCCCTGGGATATGATCTCCAACGCCCAGGGATCCTGGACATCTCTTGCCCACGCCTGGGCGAAGAGAGAAAGTCTGGCCCCCACTAGATCCGTTTCCGGATAGGGGGCAATCCCTTCATGCTGTCTTAGGGGCAGTAGTAGGTTTTCTGGCCTGCTTGCCCTTGTTCCAGGACTGATTATTTTTCCAGGCCTGTCTGTAATGAGCAACAGTTCCTTCTTGTTTTGGAGCGGAGGAAGTTGATGCTGCTCCTGCCTTGAAGTTTCGAAAAGCACGAAAATTAGACTGTTTGGCCTTTGATTTGGCCCTGTCCTGAGGAAGGGTATGACCCTTACCTCCAGTAATGTCGTCTAAATAATTTCCTTCAAGCCGGGCCCGAATAAGGTTTGCCCCTTGAAAGGAATATTAAGCAATTTAGATTTAGAAGTCACGTCAGCTAACCAGGATTTAAGCCATAGCGCTCTCCGCGCCTGGATGGCGAATCCGGAATTCTTAGCCGTTAGTTTAGTTAAATGTACAATGGCATCAGAAACAAATGCATTAGCTAGCTTAAGTGCTTTAAGCTTGTCCATGATTTCATCCAATGGAGCTGAGTGAATGGCCTCTTCCAGAGACTCAAACCAGAATGCCGCAGCAGCAGTGACAGGCGCAATGCATGCAAGGGGCTGTAAGATAAAACCTTGTTGAACGAACATTTTCTTAAGGTAACCTTCTAATTTTTTATCCATTGGATCCGAAAAAGCACAGCTATCCTCCACCGGGATAGTGGTACGCTTAGCTAAAGTAGAAACTGCTCCCTCCACCTTGGGGACCGTTTGCCATAAGTCCTGTGTAGTGGCGTCTATTGGAAACATTTTCCTAAATATAGGAGGTGGGGAAAAGAGCACACCAGGTCTATCCCACTCCTTGCTAATAATTTCTGTAAGCCTTTTAGGTATAGGAAAAACGTCAGTACACACCGGCACCGCATAGTATCTATCCAGCCTACATAATTTCTCTGGAATTGCAACTGTATTACAGTCATTCAGAGACGCAAAAACCTCCCCTAGCAATACACGGAGGTTCTCAAGCTTAAATTTAAAATTAGAAATCTCTGAATCCGGTTTCCCTGGATCAGATCCGTCACCCACAGAATGAAGCTCTCCGTCCTCATGTTCTGCAAACTGTGATGCAGTATCAGACATGGCTCTCACAGCACCAGCGCGCTCTGTCCTTATCCCCGAGCAATCGCGCTTGCCTCTTAATTCTGGCAATTTAGATAATACTTCTGTCAGGGTATTATTCATAATAGTGGCCATGTCTTGCAAAGTGATTTGTATGGGCATCCCTGATGTACTTGGTGCCACAATATCACGCGCCTCCTGAGCGGGAGGCGAAGGTACTGACACGTGAGGAGAGTTAGTCGGCATAACTTCCCCCTCGTCGTCTGGTGATAATTCTTTTATAGATAAAGACTGACCTTTATTATTTAAAGTGAAATCAATACATTTAGTACACATATTTCTATGGGGCTCCACACTGGCCTTCAAACATAATGAACAAAAAGATTCATCTGTGTCAGACATGTTTAAACAGACTAGCAATGAGACTAGCAAGCTTGGAAAACACTTTTGAAATAAATTTACAAGCACTAAATAAAACGTTACTGCGCCTTTAAGAAGCACAAAAAATTGTCACAGTTGAAAAAACAATGAACCAAATCAGTTATAGCAACCAAATTTTCACAGTAAATGTATTAAGTTAGCAGAGCATTGCACCCACTTGCAAATGGATGATTAACCCCTTAATACCCAAAACGGATAATAATATAGAAAAAAACGTTTTTTAACACAGTCAAACACACTGTCACAGGTCTGCTGTGACTGATTACCTCCCTCAAAATGACTTTTGAAGTCCCCTGAGCTCTCTAGAGACGTCCTGTGTCATGCAGGAAGAAATAGGAAGACAGAGACTGAATTTTTACTGCGCAAAAAAGCGCTAAAATAGGCCCCTCCCACTCATATTACAATAGTGGAAAGCCTCAGTTAACTGTTTCCATGCAGAAATATAAGTCAGCCATGTGGAAAATTCATGCCCCAATAAATGTTATCACCAAAGTACCTCACAAAAACGATTAAACATGCCAACAACCGTTTTAAACATCTTTCTCTTTTATTTTTTAAAGAGTATGTATCTCTATTGATAAGTCTGATACCAGTCCTTATACTGCATTTAAGACTTATTACATTACTTCAGTAATAGCAGCATTTTCTTAGTCAAATTCCATTCCTAGAAAAATACTTTACTGTATATACATTAATCAGCCTGATACCAGTCACTTCCACTGCATTTAAGGCTGTACTTACATAACATCGGTATCAGCAGTATTTTCTTAGTCAATTCCATTCCTTAGAAAAATATTTACTGCACATACCTTATCTGCAGGGGACCCCACACGCTATTCCCTTTCTGAAGTTACCCCACTCCTCAGAATGTGCGAGAACAGCCAGTGGATCTTAGTTACGTCTGCTAAGATCATAGAAAATGCAGGCAGATTCTTCTTCCAAATACTGCCTGAGGAAAAAAAAACAAAAAAACAGCACACTCCGGTGCCATTTAAAAATAACAAACTTTTGATTGAAGAAATAATTAAGTATAAAACACCACTCTCCTTTCGCGACCTCCATCTATGTTGAGTTGCAAGAGAATGACTGGATATGACACGTGATAGGAGGAGCTATATAGCAGCTCTGCTTTGGGTGATCCTCTTGCAACTTCCTGTTGGAAAGGGAATATATCCCATAAGTAATGGATGACCCGTGGACTGAATACACTTAACAAGAGAAATTATCTTTTAGTGACCGAAATCTTTTCACATTGTCCAGTAGCTCCTGAATTTCTGTCAAAAGTTTAGGCAAATGGGGTCTAGCCTTACCTTTACTATATGTGTTGAGTATGTGCATAATCTGTCTTTTAACTGCAGTAAGCACAAAATAAGTTACATTATTGCATTTTTCCTCATGCCTGGTCATTATAGGTAGTGTGATATATATATATATATATATATATATATATATATATATATATATATATATATATATATTAAAAGCATGAGCGAGGCTTCCATTGTTATTGACAT